>NC_061116.1:173502076-173610901 GCF_002878395.1 Capsicum annuum
TTATTATTTTAAAAATATGTTAATTAATGAATAATATTTAACATCAATGATAAAATATTTAAAAGTGGATAAATTATTTATTAATTTTTTAAACTAAATAAATGATACTGAATATTTATTTTTAATAAGTATTGATGGACAGGGACTTTTCCTTAAACAAGTATTGATGGACAGGGAGTAAAAATGAACATTTAAGTATTTGTTTGTCTTTATTGATTAGCTCTCAAAATTAATTCATTCATTTTTCCTGACATATGTATAATCGATTGAAGAGTCAATTCTAACTTTGACAATGAATCTTAGCTGATTTGTTGGATGGACAAGTTTGGTGGTCACAAACTCCAAACAATAGATAATGAAAGGTAACTAACCATATTTATACTAGTAGGTGTCTCCCTCTTTCCTTCAATTGGTTTCCACTAAGGATGCATACTTACATGTCACATTACTATGATTTCCAAGTTCCAACATTTGTTGGGTTTACCAAAGCAGTCTATTTTCAACGTCCACTTTTTACAATCTTGTTCTTCAATTATTTCCATTACTTATCTTAGTTGATGCCCCCCTTTTTACAATCTTGTTCTTCAATTATTTCCATTACTTATCTTAGTTGATGCCCCCCTTCTTCAGCAATCGAGGCTTAGTCAAGTGGTTGTGCATCTTTCTCATCAATCAATAAATTGATCGTTTGAGTCACACTGACGAGCAAGAGAGAATATTATTGATACTCCTAAAATGAGTGGGAAAAAAAAAAAGAGAGAAAAAAATGTGATCAAATGTTTAGAATAAAGTAGATTGCAAGTAAGTTTGTCATTTGAAGATAATGTTTACCATTTGCTTTAAAGAGGAGAGATAGGAGCAGCAAACAACATGTAAACTTATGTAGAAGTTATAGAAAACCAATCATTTCTTTTAATTTATTTGATTGAAGAGAAAATGTCAGCCCCACAAAAGTTATATGAATGAGAAATATTTTCTTCAAGAGTTATTTTTATGGGACAATTGCAGTTCAATGCATCTGAAATTTGGGTGATTTAGTCTCTAAAATAGCTAGTAACTTATAGGTTTTGTATATTTAAGTATTGTATACACACATATACATATAATATACATAATTAGTGTATAGGTTTTGAATATTTCAGTCATATTGATAAAGAAGTTTAGTTGAGCTGTACATAATACATCTTGACAAGTTTACCTAATTTTATGTTCCTTGGGAGAAAATTTAATGATTATTTTAGACTAATAAAAAGATTCTTTTTTTTTTTATCAATCAGTCTTTATTATTTTTCTTTTCTTACTATGAACCATAAGGCACAACTCACAAGATTACTCCACAATTCCTAAAAGGAAAATAAAAAGATAGTTGATTGACGTTTTGTATAAAGCTGTCTCCAATAAAAATATGTTATACTTTCTAGTAGTTACTGTGACTACTCTACCCTTTAAAAGCTAAAAAGCGACATATAGAAATAATAGAACCAAGAATGAAACTTCAACATAAAATAATAAAAATGAATTTTATGGGGCTTTCGATATCAATTACTCCCTTCGTCTCAAATTATCCATTTCAAATTAAGATGATATATTGATTAAGAAAAATAATTAATAACATGGCTAATTTATCATAGTATCCCTATTAAATGATGTTTACATTTTAATTTGAAGAAAAAATAATTAATGCAAATGGTAAAATATGAAAAAAAAAAAAATTTTGTCTCTTCTTGATTAATGAAAAAAGACAAGTAAAATGAAAAATTAAATTAAGAAATTTGAAATGAATAATTTGGGACGGAGAAAGTATTAGACTTAAACACTGAAAATAATATCACGTAGAAATACAAGAAAAAATTATATATAATAAATTTTTATATGGTTAAGTACTTCCTTAAATTTTGTGCATGGCAAAAGCTTTAATTCACCACTGTCGTGTAAAGAGAGAAGCTAAACAAAATGGTCTACTTATTTAGAAGCCAAGCAACGACATATCCAAAACAAAGTAAAAATAGAAATGACTGAACGAAGAATGAAATGCAACGGCAATATAATAAAAATGAAAGTCACGAGGATTTCTCAATCAATTATTTTCTCTGTCTTAATTTATATGATTCACATTTTTTTTAATTAGTCTCAAAAAAATGATATATTTCTATATTTAATAACAATTTGATTTTAAAATATCTACTTTACCCGTAATAAAATGATTTACAGATAACAAACATCTATCAATTATTTTATACCATAAATTTATTTTTAAAAAAAATAAAATTTTATATTGAGTCAAACCAACTCGTATAAATTAGGACAAAGAGAATAGCAGCCTTGCAGTAAGAGAGAAACTAAACAAAAAGTGGTGTACTTGTTAAAAACTAAAGTGTATTAAAAAAGATTAAAAAACTGTTAAAAATTGAATTAAAGTTTGAAAGAGATTACGGAAAATTGAATGATAATTTGAATGAATTGTTGAATTGAATAATTTAAATGAATTAATGATAATTGAATTGAATTGATTTGAATAGCTTGGATAATTTGAATTAATTCAATAATAAAACTGAATGTTTATTGAATTATTAAATTATTGAATGAATATAACTGATGTATAATGTCTTATTTATATAAGTAAAAGATTGAATTAATCTAAACTAAAGGTAACACTAAACCAATTTTAAAATTTTAAATAAGGTAAAAATCTAAGTAAGAAACAAAATAAATAACAGATACATTCTTAAATAAGGTATAAAATATCATAGATATATATTAAAGATTTATCTAGAATATATATAAAAAAAAAAAAAAATTGAGCTGAAAGCCTTAAATCAATATGTCAAGGCAATTAAAATCAAGATTGGTTTAAGCCATTTACTACAACTGATAAATATATAATGAAATAAATAAATAAATAAATCATCACAATCCAATAAACAGATGCAACAATATTTCAATAAAAACTCATATAAAGGAGTAGGGGTGTACAGACCAAAGACGAACTGAACCGACGAACCAAATCAAACCGAGGAAAAAACTCAACTTATGATTTGCTTTGATTGGTTTGGCGTTAGAAAAAAAAATCCGATCATTCTTAATTTGGTTTGGTGTTAACAAAAAAAAAGTCAAACCGAACCCGAATTGATCGGACTTTTTTTTCTAACGCCAAACCAATCAAAGCAAATCATAAGTTGAGTTTTTTCCTCGGTTTGATATTCGAATCTTTTTATACATAAAATATTAATTATAATCTACTTTTTAAATACTTTTTCAACTAGTTTTAGTAATTTTCAATAATTTGAAAGTAGATGTAGATATATATTGAAAAAAAATACATAAATTAACATACTTAAGTATTAAATTACAAAAATAGCAACACTTTTATCAAATTACATTTTGTAACATATGTATTTGTATGTATTTGTATTTTTGTAGCAATAGTTTACAAAAATACAAAATACATATCGATTATAAGGGCATATATATTTAGATTTGGGCCTTTAAGTTGTACTAATATTTGTCTATTAATTGCTAATTAAATGATCGAAAATCCAATATAAACTTAAAACCTAAATTTTTCACTCTTCATCTCACTTTTTAGTTTCAAGAGAGTTTTTCGCTTCTCATTTTTTCATAATTATGATTTTTTATTAGCACATGAGTGAAAACATATTTGATCTAATCTTCAATCACAATATAATTATAAAAACTAAAGATTATAAAAAAAATGAAAAAAATAAAAAATTAAAAAAAAAATTAAAATCTAAATTAAAAAAATTAATTTTATGTTGATTTAATTTTATTTATAATTTTAATAAATCAACATGATTGATTTGATTTTTTTTTAATAAAAATCGAATCAATCCAACCTATGAGTGGACCAAAATGGAGGACATACATAGAAAATGGGACAAAATAGGGGGTCTGAGAAAAGTTAAATTTGGGCTTGAAGTTGAGTGGGCCCTACACCATTAGCCATAACTATTGTTGGCCCACATGCTATGCTTCAAGAGCCCCACTTTATTGTCATGATATATGGCCCTACTCTTGCTTTTTTTACCCATTTTTGTTTTTCTACTTGTTTTTTTTTTTTTTGATTTATTTACTACTTTCTTCGTTTCATTTTAATTGACCCTCTTTTTAAAAATATTTATTTTAATTTAGTTGTCTCTTTGAGGAAATTAAAAGAATTTTAATATATTTTTTCAATACTATCCTCAACTTAAATGACTAAATAAAGTATATTTATTTAAATTTATATTTTTAAAGTATAATTTATAAGATTAATTTGATAAAATAAGCACTTAATTAATATTATTTTAATGAATATGTCAAGTTCATAGAGCACAACTAAGTATAATTTATAAGATTAATTTGATAAAATAAGCACTTAATTAATATTTTTTTAATGAATATGTCGAGTTCATAGAGCACAACTAATTCGACACGGAGAAAGTATTTTGTTTTGTCTTTTATTAAACAAAACACCAATAAGATTTTCATCATCAAATGTCATGAAGTACCCTTTCAATCCCTATTTAAACGTCAGCAACACTGTATTATGCAAATTTGTACTCTTTATCCTTTTTTCGCATCTAATTTGGTAGACAGTATTTGAACATAAATACTACACACCAATATTAAATCAAATCACACCAGTTCATACAATATATGTGTGTTAATTAATCATAATTGAATAGTAATATTTACGTGTAAATACATATTTTAAGAGGACAAGGGATTTAATTTCATCTTTAAAAAGTGAATTATATTTTTATCATATATGAACTCTTTTTTTGATTGTATAGTGTAAAATAAAATAAAAATGATATGATCTGATATACTGTACTATATGACATTGTAGCTAAATGACGTAGGCTGCAGGTCAAAGCAAAACACATCAATAAATGATGGTGTTTTTATGATTATATTTCAAAAGTTTTTGGCAATGGAAAGACAGCTCCATTTAATTTTTTCAAATTCAAAATGTTTTCACTTGCTAATATTCTTTTCACGAGAAGATAATTTCAAAGGATATCTTTACAAATCTACCATCCAAGTTTTCAATTTATGCTGAAAATTAGAGACGTAAAATGGATGAATTGGATTGAATGTAAACAAATCAAAATAGATTGAATTGATAAATGAATAAATGAATGATCCGCTCAAGACTGCGCTGTTTGAATTGACTTATTTTTAGGTATTTTTAATTTTTAAATATTTTTTAAAATTTTGATGGTATTTGATAAAGTTAAAAAGTATTTTTCAGTACTTATTTTTAAATAAAAAAATATCAAAATAAGTCAAAATTCAAAAGTAGGATAATACCTACTTATGACTTTTGATTTTTAATTTATAAGTTCCTTATTAAAAGTCAATTCAAACACCTCCTTAAACTTAAATGAGCTAACATGTAAATTATAATTCAGTTTGTTCATTCTTACTAAGTTTTGATTCTTTCATTCACTTTATAAATTTTTACTACTTAAAATTATTATTTTTTTTTATCATGACTATATATAATATATCAATTAAAAATATATCTTTTTGAAATACTTTAACAAGATTTCCATAAATTAATTTAGAGTACATATAGACCTAAATTTTAACGAGCTAAATGGATGGATCTACTTCGACCCTACTAAAAATGCTACTCCACTCTTCAATCTTTACATGTTCGCTTTTAACTTGACACACAACTTAAGAAACATTAAATAATAGAAGTAATTTTATTATATTATCTTTTGAATATAATAAATTGAATGTTTTAAAAAAATACAATAGGTAATGCATATTTCGTAGTATTGGGCAAATTATCCATAATAGAGGTAATTTTACTATATTATTCTTTGAATATAATAAATTTAACTTTTTGAACAATGCAATAGGTAATGAATAGTATTTTATAGTAAGAGTAAAATGGGTACAAACGGATAAATTATCCATTAATTTTTTAAATTGAACAAATATTATTTAACATTTATTTTTAGTAATATGAACAAGTAAAGATGGATGAAAAAATTACTTCCACCGATTAAAAATAATTGACCTTTCTTCTAAAGATACTAGTGTACATTTCAGTGCTTTGCACAATTAAATTAACAACAAAATTCTTTTTTTAGTATTTGGATATTAAAAATAGTGTTGTTAATGTAATTCTATTATTTCAAAAATTATTTTTTATCTAATAAATTGATTAAAGTTAAAATGACTTCTTAATGTTTCAATTATTTTCATCATATTCTTATAGTAATATGAGAACTTTAACTGTTTTCAATTTTTTCAAAAATTAACAAAGAAAAAGCAAAACAAAAAAAAAAAGTCTACTTTTGCTTCTTATATCTATGCATTTACAAAATTAGAGTTGTAATTTTTCTGAATAACCAAGTATATTTCTCTTTCTTCTCTAATTAATTAATCTTATGAAAAATTTCAAGAATCAGTTTCCTTGAATAGTTTATCCTATCATTATAATATAGTATTACTTTTTCTTTAATTCAATACAGAAATCAAGAAAAAATAGATATAAGATATTCAAAAAGAAGAATATGTGACTTGAAGATATTATAGAAGTCACCATTTAAAATTAGGCATTTTTAACTTTCAAAAGGTAAATATATTATATTGAGATTCATACAATAACTACTACGTACAAACTTGCAACAAACTAAAGAAAGAAACAATTGCATATGTGCCTAATAATAACGTATTCATAAATCTTGAATCCGATAAATATTCATAAAAAAGGATACGAAAAAAAAATACAAAAAATATCAAATGAAAAGGAATAAAATCATAATAATACAAAATATGAGAAAAAAGCTCATAGAAACGGAAAGAGTAATGCAATAAAAAGCACGTCTCTAGTATTAATAGTAACTAAAAAGTCATATCAAATAAATATCTCAATTACTATCGTTTTATGTTGCTTAAAAGAATAAAACTCTTTGACCTTTTTATGTTCTTTATAATACCAATAAGAATAAAAGTATTAAAGTTTCATCAAGTTCTGCTTTACAAATTTTAAAATTATAAAATTGAAAATAAAAATCTTACTTTCATTAACACGTATAATCAAGAAAATATAGACTATAAATTAAGTGTATTAATTATTTGCAATAAAAATCATTTAAAATGAAAAACAAAGAAGGTAAAGGAGATATTTAAAGAAACTTGTAAATAGAAATAATGATTAGGCTAAGGGAAGAAGAAAATGGTACTTCCTTCCTCTGTCCGCTTTTATTTGTCATTAATTTTTTAATTCAATTTTTATCTTTACTTGTCATTTTTGACATATCAAGAAAAGATAACTTCTTTTTTTTTATTTTGCCCTTAAAGTTAATTATTTTTTCTATAAATTAATCTCAAAATACAATATAAATATTATTTAATAGGGTATTATAGTAAAATAGTCATGTTATTAATTTTTTCTTACTTGGTATGTCAAATCAAAATATGACAAGTAAAATCAAACGGATAAAGTATATAATGTACATAGAAAGAAAATGGAGAGTATTAAGAAAATTAATTAATCATATTAATTATTCTTAATATCAATAAATTATTTATGTTTGCATTGAAGTCAATCTTTACCTAAGAGTTTATTAATTTGTAATTAAAAATGAGATAAAGATTAAAAATTTACTAAAAACATAAATGTTAATGCTTGCCGATATAAATTGGTGGAGGGGGGGTGAGCCAAAAATGATATTTTAAAAAAAAAAAAAGAAAATAAAAATGTAGCTTTTCTTGCCCTATAAACTGTGCCACATTTTTGCGCAGATATGAAAAATATATATCAATAGTTGATTGGATATTTATGTCATAATTATATTAAAAAATTAATAAATTAATCATTCTACCAACTTTTTAGTATTAATTCTTTTAATAAAAAAAGTAAAATTCTCTAATAAAAATTCAATGATAAAAAGAAAATATTTTTTTATGTGTTAGTGGAAGTCTTAATTCTAAGAATTAAAAAGAGAGAAAATAAATGATAAAAAGTAAATAAAGCTACCCTCAATCCTCAGTAATTGAGGAAAGAACGACAACACTAATAAAAAATATTTGAATAACATTGAGAAGGCTAACTTTGTACATCACCTCTCTCAAAGGATTTATGAACAGAACGTTTGGTATTTTTATTCACTTAATAAAGTACATAATAGAAATTAATATTAAACAACACTTTAAACTATGCATGCATTTTTAATTCAAAAGACAAAAATATTTTTAAAACTATTACTTAAAAAATGTAATGAAGAATATTGAGAATGCAAATTTAATTTGTCATTACGTTTGTTTTTTTTCTCTAAGCATTATTTTTAGTATTTGATTTTTTTATATGAAGTATGCACAATTATGTTAACATTGGCATAATTTTCACTCTCTCAAATAAAAATTATAAGCGAATGAAAAGAGGACATCCACAAAAAACTTTTTTTTTTGTTTTCTTCCTTATTTTTTTTCTTTTTTTAGTGTATTCTATTTTTATCTATTTAATTTAAGATATCTTAGTTCTAAAACAAATCAAACAATAAAATTTAAAAGTTATACTACGAAACAATTGTTTTGTTTTTTATTTTGTGTATCTTATACTAATTACTAAATAATTAACATAAAATATTAGATGGCAAGAAAATGGGAAGTTATTTAAAATTTTGTTGTTAATAATTTTCATATACATTATTGAAAGAAAACAAAAAAAATTGAAAAGAGATCCGAAATTAAAGAAAAGAAAATTTTGACTTCTAAGCAGAGTTCCCCTCTATTTTTTCATTTGCCTTTTCTGTTTGTTCCTCCTCTTATTCTCCCCCCATTAATTCTATTTTTAGCTAAAGCAAATTATCTTAATTAACATTCTAATTTTTTGTAAATTTCACAAATAATTTTCTTTTTAGTTTAATTTTTCTTAGCATTTTAGAATGGGCACGTCATAGTTCATATGTGTGTATAAAAAAGGAGGAGAAAAATGAAAATATATTTCATAATTCAGAGAGACGTCAAGGATGCACATATGATTGAAGTGTAAGCATCCAAAGAACTATAGGAGTAGCAACAAATGTATAAAAGATATGCACAACTATATTCCATTAGACTTGACTCACATAGGTAGATCAAATATTTCAACTCCTCTTATTGCTTAATCTTCTTGAATAGTCCCATTAGATCTCCGGAAAAATATTTTCGCTGTGGAATTGCTCGGCTCAAATTTGAGGGAGTTTGGTATATTAATTTTCATCCGTAGCAACTCTTAGTAGATATAACCATGCGTAATGTAACTAAAGTCTACAACTTCTGGTGGTTCAGTCTCCTTGTACTTCCTGCAGATTATCAAATTAAAATATGCTCATTAACAAAAATAAATATCCAAATTACTATAAGATTCAAAGTCGAACAAAGATACTTACATATCAATGATCATGAAGGAAATGCCTAAAAGTATTATTTTTTACTGTATGGTTTTTGATTATTTCTTTTCTTATATTTTCTATGTTGTTTTTTATAGTAATTCTGGGTTGGGTATATAACAGATTTACAGAAATTCATTTCATTTCTTTTTAATTGCTTTTGTATTTGTATGTTTGTACATTTTTCTGTTAATATATCCATTATATGTTGTGTTCTATGTCCTATTGTCCATTTTAAATTTGGGTTAGCAACTACCCCATCTCTCTTATACCATCTATCTTCTATTTCTCTTCCTAAAGCTACAGGTAACTTATTGAACAATTTTTTGCCTAATTTTTTGCTAATGCTCCTATTAGTAATTAGTTAGTTGGTTTTAATTTTTTATTTTTATTTTTTGTTATGAATTTACTGTTGCTAGCACATAAGAACAAAAACCAACAATTTAAAAGAAAGAAATCCAAACTTACACACCCAACTCCTCCAATCCTCCTTATATATACAATTCAATCTACGATTAGGAACTTAAGAGTTGTCTAAAGCGTGTGGGAGAGGAAAAGCCTTAGAAGATATGTCACATAAGCAAATCTCTAAGCCTCATATATAGAGAGAGAGAGAGAGATTTAAGATTCAAATTTTGAAGAAAAAATTATACATATTTTCATTTGTGTTTTTTTTTTTTTTAGTTAAAGTGTTTTTTTTAATAACAAAACAACTGAAAACCTAAATAAAGGAACTCTAAAATTTAACATTTATAGCAATACCAAATATAAATTCTCCACACATATTTTCATTCGTTTGTTAGATAGTTAAATTAATCACATAAAATATATTATTTTCTTTAATTACACGCAATAATCTCAAGTTGAAAATATCTAGGTTTTTCGACGCTTATTGAAGTAATTACGTGTAATTAAAAAATAACATATTTTATATGATTAATTAGTAAAATTGGTCCGTGCTTTGTGCTGCCATAAATAAGTTTTATGACATTTTTAAAAATTTCAAGTCAACAGAAGATACATTTAAATATATAAGCATATAAATTTTAATTCTACAAATTGAACAAGTCACTAATATAAGAATTTAGCCTATTTTATTATATAATCATTTTATTTATTTATTATTATTATTATTATTATTATATAATAAAAAAAATATGATAACATTATTATACTATTTTTGAAAGTAATTTTTTGATAATTCTATATTTTTTCCTATTTTACATGTCAAATAAAAGGAGAGAGAAAGAGTATCTATAATCTATAATCTATAATTTATAATACATTAAAAGTGTGAAGACTCTTAGAAAAGTGATTTGAACTTTTTGTCCTTCATTAAAATATTCTACAATAGACAAAATAGTCTTTTCACATATTTTCTTCAATTATTATTTAATTATTTATATAATATTTAAAATTTTAAAATTATCTAAAATTAGTAATTAAAATTTTTCTTATTATGTTAAAAATCCTAAATAACAACGAATTTTTTTTTTTGGGTTTCCCAAGGTATCCCCACTGCCGGCCGTGGGACTAATCCTCCGTTCCTTCGGAACGCGCACTAAGCGGTAGGGAACTGGCCACAGAATTTGCTCTGTGGCCAGAGGTGGGAATCGAACCCCCAACCTCTTGTTTAAGGGGTGAGATGCTGAACCACCACACCAACTCTTATGGTTAATATCAACAAAATTAAGAGTGAAAAGTTTCATGCTTGCAAAGGAAAACAAGAGATTTTTTGGTAGTTTTTTTTTCTCCTTTCTTTAGTTTCCTTTTCTTTTTTACTTAATTAATAAATCTTTAAAATATTTAATGGTTATAATTATATATCAATATGAAAAGAGATACAATGTAAGCTGGGTCATTTTTTACTCTAATTAAAATTAATTCGTAAATATATTCTTAACCAACTTTATATCATTTTCTATACTTCTAAATTAATTAAAATTTACCTTATATACACATTGAAGAATTTCACAATTCTTCTACAAGAAACATACGTTCTTTTAACATTACCTTCTACTTTTCTTCTATATTACCTTATTTCTTTAGTTAGTAAATTTAAAGATTATATGAATTATACACAAATAATTTTATTCTCTTCTTTTAATAATTTCTCATGTGATTATTGATTCTACCCTTTTAATAATTTCTCATGTTTCTCTTTCAGGTGAAAATTTTAGAATGAAAGTGACTTCCTCTATTGAAGGTTGGTTTTGATTCTATGTATTTTTTTATAATAAGGTATGTGAATATAACTATGTAACTATTCTTTATGTGTCCACAAGCTAGACTTTCGTGCTTCTTTGTTGAATGAAGATATGACCTGCTTTATTTGTTATATGTATAAACAACAAAATATATATATATTAGTGATATGAACATAAACATGTACATGATATATTATTTGTTGAGAACTATATGTAGACAGATCAGTACGAGAAAAGCCTATATCTATATCTATATTATTTATATTTATATTTATATTTATAATCTATTAAAAGTGTGAATACCTTTAGAAAAATGATTTGAATTTTTTGCCCTTCATGAAAAGACTCTCCTATGAACAAAATTATTCTTTTCACTATTTTCTTCAATTTATTATTTAATTTTTTTATTATATTAACTAGACTTCCTAAGATATATGACTCCTAAAATATATGAAAAGAGAATTAATTAATATTTTTCCTTCTACTGATCAATTAGAAAAATACTCCTAAAATAGGACTATATTAAGGAGTTACTTCTATAAATATTGAGATGCACGTTAAACTAAAGAACAAACCGATTTGTCTATTGGGAAACTATGATTGATGCTCATCTAACTTGATTCAATTGCATGTCTAGATTGGTGGACGCTTGATTTTCTAACCCTTAACGTCACTGTTTTTGTAAGCATAATAGAATTCAACGTGTGTGTATATATATCTTCTTTGTTTTCATTCAAGTCATTCTTTAGGGTCAAAATTTTTTATCAGACAAGAATTAGTTTGATCAAAATCAAAGTTTTATGATCATTATTATATTATTTTTTTTTACAGTTTACTGGTCGTAGATGAATGTCGGTTGACTTTGAAGAATTTCTTGTGTAAAGGTTAGGTTTAGTTGTATTGTTTTGATATCTTTATTATATTATTTTATTTTAATTTACAGATGTTCGATGAATGTCGATCGGCTTTAAGAATTTTTTTTAAGGTAAAGGTAAGGTTTAATTGTATTATCGTAATATCTCTATTAGTTTATATTTTGTAGTAGTTTACAGTTCATAGATGAATGTCGATCGACTTTGAGAAACTTTTGTGTGTAAAATTTAAGTTTAATTGTATTATTTTGATATCGCTTTTATCGTATTATTTTGTTGTAGTTTACAGGTAATAGATAAATGTTGCTCGGTTTTGAGAAATATTTTTAGGTAAATGTTAGGTTTAATTGTATTGTTTTGATATCTCTGCTTTGAGATTTTTTTTATGTAAAAGTTAGGTTTAGTTGTATTATTTTGATATATCTATTATCGTATTATTTTGTTATAATTTACAGGAGGTAAATGAGTGTCAGAAGATTTTGAGAAAATTTTTGTGTGTAAAGATTAGATTTAATTCTATTATTTTGATATCTCTATCATTGTAATATTTTGTTGCAGTTTACAGATAGTAGATGAATGCCGATCGATTTTTAAAAATATTTTTGATAAAGGTTAGGTATTTTAAACAAATATTCTATTTAGTGTAATGCTTAAACTCGTTAAAGTGAGGTACACGCTCAAGGCACGTACCCCTAAATTAGTATTACCAAAAAGAGAGAAACATATCGAAAAGTGAATAAGAAAACTAAACTCAAACGAAAAAGAAAAATCTAGAATGTTTAAATTTACTTTTCAAATTCCTTTCCTTTTCTATGTTTTATTTCATCATTTATTCTTAGATTTTTCCTTATTTTTTTCCTTTTTTATCATATTTTTTTCCTTTTTTATTTCTTTTTGTTAATTCAATCTTTATTATCCTTAACCATTATTTTAAAATCTTTTGTTCATTTTTCTTAATAAGCATTTCAATAATCAACACATCTTCTATATAAATCAAAGGGTAAAGGAAAATAATTAAAATTCCATTGCATACAATCTTCAATTTTTACGACAAAGTTCAATATAACGAAGATTTTAAGGGCTTCACATCTTTAATTCTATGGTTTTTTTTTTTTTTTTTTAGAGAAATTAGATTTAGTTTTTATTTTGTAAAAATTTTCAACAATTTTTTTCACAGAGAAGGATCAATCCACATAGGTACTATTCTTATTTCTTATTTTCACGATCTAAATGTTTATACGTTTGAATTAATTTATCTTATTAAATTTTTATACTCCGTAAAAATCATTTAGGAAGAGATATACATTCAGAAAAAAAATATATTGTTGAATAACAATGAATTCAAAAATATAAAAAAGATAAATCAAGATTTTGAGTAATGTACCTGATAATGTTAAAAAACTCCGGCAATAACCGTTAATAAGCCTAGAACAAATTATTATATTCATGTCAAAAAAAATTCCTCAATATAGTGACATTGGCTTTCTGATTTTCATCAAGAAATGGGAATTAAGGTATGTCTATGCACAAATATAGTGTTTAATTCATCAATTACTCGCTTTCATTTTCATAAAACTGAACTGTTTCTGTGTGAATTTGTAGGGTTTAATGAAACTGTTGGTGGATAATGTTCCATCTAGTATGAAGGAGCAGATATTTGAGAGCTATTTTGGTCGTAATAGCAATTGACGCTAGTATGAACATTTAATCATTGGGGGTTATGAATATAAAAGGATTAGGAGTTAAGAATATTATTAACACTAATTAAGAGTATAATTTATGGGTATAAAGAAGTGTGAGTTACGAAAATTATTTTTTAAAATAAAATATGTAAAAAAATAAGAAAAAAGAAAAATAAAAATGGAGATCATTAAGAGATGTCACATCAGTAGCCTCCAATATCTTCTTTATTATTATATATAGATTTGTTTCCATTTTCTTATCTCTTTTATGAAATTAAATTTTTTTATTATATTCATCCAATATTAGTTCTATCATTAAACAATTAAATAAAATTATCTACTTAAATTTATAATTTTAAAATATAATTAATAAAATTAATTATATAATAATTTTTTAATAAATATTTTTTTATAAGAAAAATGTTTGACTTAAAGGGAGGACCAACTATTTTAAAACAAATAGGATAACAATTGCTTCAGTTGTTAATATCAAGGCATGCGTAGTAAATCTATATCTATAATATATTAAAAGTGTGAACACCCTTATAAAAGTGATTTGAACTTTTTGGTTTTCATTAAAAGATTCTCCTTTAGACAAAACTGTCTTTTTCACTATTTTTTTCAATTTATTTTTGGTAAGTAAAAATTTTATTTACCAAGTAAACATTTTAGCTCATAGTTCTCTAGCATCATCTGGACAGCCCCAAATGTGCCTCATCGTTTCTTTCCTCATTGCCTAACACATCTGTGGAACTACCCAATATTAAGGATAAAAGTTAGGCTTAGACAAACCCCTGCTTAGCCTGCTCCACGTCCATGCACCTCCTGCACAATTTGTTTCACCAGTACATATGCTTCCACCTTCCGTTGTTGAAAGACTCGCCCATTCCGTTCTAACCAAATCTTGTACACACAACATGCCAAAGCCATTCGACAAATTTCAGCATTGGTTGCACGTCCTTTCTTACGTTGAATAGCCCACTGCACTTTCTCAGACCACTGCATGTTTCCCTTCGAATCCCTTGCTATGCGAGAATTTTACCCCACGCCAAAGAAGAGTAATGACATTTGAAAAATAAGTGTTCATTGGCCCCATCCTCCCTTTCGCATAGTGGGCACGTTATTGTTTCAAGAGCGCTCCATTTAGCCACTCGATCCTTTCTTTGCAGCCTGGCTTTCAAGGCTAAGTACAGTATAAAACACCACTTTGGGGCTCCTAGGTTGTTACACACTAGTCTTCGCCATCGCACCTTCTGAAATTCTCTTCTTAACTTAGCATACATGCTCTTAATAGTGAACTTTGGCATTTTCACCACATCATTCTCCGAATTACCAGCTTCCAAGAATACCTTTTTTGCCCTTAATATTTGTTGAATTACCTATGAAACTTGGGGATCTTCCAATTCCCAGATAGGCTGCCCTTTTATGTGGTGTGTATGTATCCATTGGACCCACAGAGTGTCCTTTTTCCAACATAGATTCCACAATAATTTAGCAATTTGCCGCTCTATTCCATTGATATACATTTAGAATATTCAAGCCGCCAACTGTCTTGGGCCAAGTAAGAATATCCCACGCCACTAAAGTTTTTTTGATATATCCGCGACCCTTGTCCAAAAAAATCTTCTACACAACACTTCTATCAATGCTAACACAGTCTTAGGGAGCAAGAAGATCTGAGACCAGAATACCTGGATAGACATTAATATCGATTGGATTAATTGTAGTCGACCAACATAGGTGAGAAATTTTGTGGTCCAGGCATTTATCTTCGCGAGCATCTTATATATTAATGGTTTGTACTGACCCACAACAGTCTTTCTAGTGCTCAAAGGTATTCCAAGGTATCGAAAGGGCAACGAACCTTGTGAAAACCCAAAGTACTGAAGGATTTCTTCTTTCACAGATTGGTTCACCCAACCAAAATAAATGAAACTCTTTTCCGTATTTGCAATCAGCCCAGACGCTTGAGAGAACTTGGTGAAACGAGTGAAAAGATATGTGACAGGTGTTACATCACCCCTACTAAACAAGAGTAAGTAATCTGCAAATCCAAGTTGTACCAGGTTCAATCTTTTGCATTTAGGATAAAATTTGAAGTTTGGTACTCTACAAAGTGATTTTATCAACCTGGATAGATACTTCATTGCTAGCACAAATAGGAGCGGTGACATAGGGTTGCCTTGCCTAAGTCATTTTTTTGCATGAAATGGACTAGAGAGTTGTCTATTAATTGTTATGGAGTATGACACCGTAGTTATACATTTCATGATCCACGCAATGAATACCTCAGGAAAGTTCAAATAGGTCAAAATTTGTTTCAAATAAGACTATTCCACAAAGTCATATGCTTTTCTCATATCCACTTTGAGCATACATCGTGGTGATACCCCTTTCCTTCCGTAACATTTCACCAATTCGTGACTCATTATGATGTTATCGTTAATTACTCGCCCAGGTACAAATGTTGACTGGTTATTATTTATTAGAAAGGCCATGGTGTTTTGTATTCGACCTGTGATTACTCTTGAAATCAGCCGATACAAAATTGTACAACAAGATATAGGCCTGAACTCTATCACCCCTGAAGCATTAGAAACTTTGGGAATAAGTGTAATGATGGTACAATTAATTGCCAAATGCATTTTTTTTGTGGTGAAAAATTCAATCATTGCCGCAGTAATATCTTTACCAATCACAGGCCAGACAACTTTAAAGAAAAAGATATTATATCCGCCGCATCCTGGTGCTTTTAAGTCCTTAATACCTGATAGTGCCCTTACAATCTCTTCCTCTGTCATAGGCGCAATGAGAGCGAGTTGTTGATCCCTATTTAGACAAGGCCCTTCCTTCATCACTTCCATATTGACTGCGGGTAAATACTTTGTTGCACAGCCTAGCAAACTCTTGTAGAAGCCAACTATCTATTCATTAATACCCTCATTCGTATGTATCCAGTCACCTCAAGCATTTAGCAAGTTGCGTATATTGTTTTGGGCTAGCCTGCTTTTTATGCTTGCATAAAAGTAAGCATTATTAGAATCCCTAAATTGTAACCATTGTAACCTCGATTTTTGCTTTGCGATACTTTCTTCAATGTTATCCCATTTTTCCAATTTATTCTTAATGAGTTTCTCCTGTTCGAACAGATTGGGATATTGTGTGGGTTCTCTTTGATGCACTTGGATTGATGCGAGCTGCTCTTTTAGTACTTTAAATTTATATCCAGCTAGTCAATACTCACTATTATTTAGATTCTTTAGCCCCATTTTTACAAGCTTCAGTCTTAGCCATACTCTCTTCATCAGTGTTCCACTAACTTGCTGCTTTCATGTTTCCTCAATCACTGCCTTAAATTTATTATGTTTTGCAAGACAATTAAGAAATTTAAAAGGTCTATGACATTGTTGTTCATCATTTGCCATCCAAACACTTAAAGGGGAGTGATCTGAGCATCCAGGATCCAAAATATGAACCTTTAGCTGTGGAAATTGGATTACCCATTCCGCATTTACAATGGCCCACTCAATCCTACTCCAAATAGTCCACTCGATAATGTAAATTAACTACCTACCGATTTCAATACAGTTGTAGAGATGTCCAGCAAGAACTCATTAAAATCTTTAATTTCAATATCATGTACCGGGTTTCCCCTCAGTCGATCATTCACTGCTAAGAGAGCATTAAAATCACCCTTACAAATCCATGCTTCTTGCATCGTATTCCCCTTTGCTGTTAATTTCATCCGCAAATTCACCCTATCATCAATAGTGTGTAATCCATAGACAAAAGTAGCCTTGGAATTCCACCCCAGCCTTGGTATTGAAATCACTCCATGAATATATTGCGATGAAATATCACTTACTGTAAAATGCATCATGGCAGGATTCCAGATGATTAATATTCTACCATTATTACTAAGATTGAGATTGTGGCAATAATTCCAACCCGGTGCAACTTTATTCACTACTTTCTTGATATTTCCCTCTTTTACTTTGTGTTCTAAGACTGCTATAAGTGCACTCTTAGTCTTATTCAAACCTCTAATATTCCATGTAGTCAATTTCATGATACCACCTGTGATGGACCAGGATCCAAATCCTGCCTTCCCTGATCTTCTAAGCTCTCCTGATACCCCTCGACTAACACTCCAAAATCATTGTCAATTCGCACACCTGGAATAATTAGTTGACTAGTCTGCTACCTTTCACTTCTTCCGGCGATATGTGTCCATTTCTGCTTTTCTTTTGGGGGCGTTTTCTTCTCCATTTGCATTTTTTCTTTCTGTTTCATCCTATGTTGCTCTTTATTCTCTACATGGTCAACCTTTTGACTGTTATTCTCCCCACGCTGTGTTACCCAAACTCGGACTTACTTCTTCGCAGAGGCCTTTGGTTTTTGTGGTTTGGGTTTGCAAACATGACCAACAGTGAGACATGTGGGGCAAAATTCTGGTACCCAATCATATTCAACACGTTGCTCAAACAGTCTACCATTAGGATCGAGCACTTTTATTGAATTAGGGACCTTCCGGGTGACGTCCATTTCCACCAGTATCCTTGCATATGAAACTTTATCCACTTTCATAGTACAGGCGTCTGCGTATAAGGATATCCCTAGAGCACTACCAATCCCATTATAAGTGAATCCATACCCCAATAGCTCAGAGGTAGGTTTGGTAATCTAGCCTAGATAGGTATTATCTACAGTACCTCATTCTTGAAATCAAAATCGATCGATCAAACTTTTGGGATTACAGGCTTACTCCCCATTATATATAGACCCGAGTACAATACCTCATCTCGGTCTTCTATGGAATTCATTCTAACTGAAAAGTATCCATCATTGCGATAGAATACTTTTGGTTTTGCCACAAAATTCCAACTGCTAGCTATAAATCTCTCCACGCCCCTATTGTGGGCGACTCTCCAACTACATAAACAATTAATGTTTGTTTCCATTTGGTACTTTTTTTTTCAACTTCTAGTTTATCTAGTTGAATTACCTTCTCCCCATTCTTTATGAGTGACTCCTTATAATTTAGCGTCATACCTCTAGCTCCAAGTCGATTCCCCTGAAATAAGTCATTCCACTGCTTTCTCTCAGATTCCTGATTTAGCTCTAACTTTCTCTGTGCATTTGGGACTTGTTCAGGCTTCGTGGTCCTCTCAATTTCTGGGATTATGCTATTCGACTTCCCCTGCAATAGATGCAACTCAACATCATCTTTGTCCCTACCTCCAGAGCTTGATTTTTGCACCACCCCTTGGGGTAGAGGTGTCACTATTATTGGACCTATTGGAGGGGTCTTATTAACCAGGGTCCTCGTGTGTGTTCTATTGCTCAGACTTGGCCAAGCCTCCATCAATCCACCTTCCAACGTAGCCACCACGGCAGTAGCTCCCACTCCATTCCCTGTGGCTTTCATGTTCTTCAGCTCATCTACGATGCCCTTCTTCTGACCTTTATTCTGATCCTTTCGCGGCTTCCCTCGTCCCGGCATTCCGGCGAGGCATACGTTTACACTAACATCTTTAATTTATTATTTAATTATTTTTATTATATTAATTAGAATCCTGGAATATATGGTACTCCTAAAATATATGGAAAGAGAATCAATTAATATTTTTCTTTGTATTGATCAATTAGAAAAATACTCCCGAAATAGGATAGGATAATACTCCTAAAATAGGACTATATTAAAAGTGTAAAGAACCTTAGAAAAGTGATTTGAATTTTTTGTCCTTCATTAAAAGACTTTCCTTTAGACAAAATTATCTTTTCACTATTTTCTTCAATTTATTATTTAATTATTTTTATTATATTAATCAGAATCCTAGAATATACGAGACTCCTAAAATATATGGAAGGAAAATCAATTAATATTTTCCTTTGTACTAATCAATTAGAAAAATACTTCCAAAATAGAATAGGATAATACTCCTAAAATAAGACTCTATTAAGAAAATACTTCTATAAATATGATTGATGCTCATCTAACTTGATCCGGTTGCATGTCTAAACTGACGGATGCTTAATTTTCTAACCCAACATAATAGAACTCAACGTGTGTGTGTGTATATATATATATATCTTCTTTATTTTCATTCAAGTCATTTTCAGTGTCAAAAATTTCGCTCAGACAAAATTTATTTTCATCAAAATTAAAGCTTTGTGATCACTATTGTACTATTTTATTGTAGTTTATAGGTTGTAGATGAATTTACAGGTAGTAGACGAATGTCGGTCGGCTTTGAGGAATTTTTTTAGGTAAATGTTAGGTTTAATTGTACTATTTTTATATCTCTGTTTTGAGTTTTTTTTGTGTGTGTAAATGTAAAGTTTATTTGTATTATTTTGATCTCTCTATTGTCGTATCATTTTGTTATAGTTTACAAGTGGTAGATGAGTGTTGGACGACTTTCAGAAAATTTTTCTATAAAGGTTAGATTTAATTATATTGTTTTGATGTCGGCTTTGAGAATTTTTTTGGGTAAAGGTTAAGTTTAATTAAATAAATTTTTCAAAAGATGTTGAATTTAATTATTGTATTCATCTTTATTATTTAAACACATATCCTATTTAGTGTAATGTTTGAATTCAATAAAGTGAGCTACACGCGCGAGACGCGTACACCTAAACTAGTATTACTTAAGTTGAGATTTCGGAAAAGTGAAAATTGACACCCCTGGATTACGAAAATATATAATTTTTTGTTATTTTTCTATTTGTATCTGGTTGAAATTTCATCCTGATACAAGTACCAATATAAATTCATATTACAATCCAAATATTATTTTACATCGAATTCAACCGGAGATAATTTATGTGAAGGATTATTTTACGAAACAAAGCACATAAAAATCCAAAATATTCATCTTTCTGTTTCTTAATTATTTTAAAATTAGAATAAGATTTTATACATACGTATATCATATACATCATACACATTGTTCTAATGTGATGAACCACCCTCTTTCTTTTAAGAAAAAACTATACGCACTAAAATTTCAGTAATGATTGATTTATGTCTAACTTTTATATCATAACTAGATATCGATATATGTTATTTTTTATCTCAATTTAAATTAGAAAAAGGGATACTCTTTAACACTTTTTAAAATAAATAGCCCAAGTTTGAAAACTTTTCGAAAAGTGGTCAGTCGGATATACTAGTTCCGCTTTATAGTCATTTCTTAATTTGGATCATTTTGGCCTACGTAGTCCATATACAGTCCATATACAATACTGATACAGCCTATATACAATACTGATACAATATTCAACTTGGGCAGATCGACCATTTTAAAAATATTTTTATTTTTTTTTACTATAAATTTTTTAACCGATCAAATTTTCTATTTTTGTAATTGTTTAGAAATAATAATTAAATTATATTAAAAAGATATGATTGTTAAATAGAATATGTATCTATATAAGATATATGTATAGAAATTGTATAGTTCTATTAAATATGTATATGTATAAAATATATAGAAAGTGTATGAAAATTATATAATTATTGTATAAAATATGTAAAAAAAAATACAATTATTGTATAAATTGTGTATCAAAACTGTATAATTTTCGTAGTAGAATATTTATATGTATATGATTTGTATAGAAACTGTATAGAAGGTGTGAAGAAACGGTATAGAACAAGTCAGTAAATTGAAATGGCTAGAAAGTGGAATTTAAATTCCATGGCCATTTTCATGGAAATAGTTTAATTTGAAATGTCGTTTCTGTCCTTTTTCCAAATTATTAAAATAATTTATGTTCTTAATTATTGTGATTTATAATATTTTTTTGCCTTCTGTTTCAATTTAAATGATATAGGTATAATTTATAGAGTCAGTTAAATATTTTATATTTTAAAAATTTCTTAAGTTGTTAATTATGCAATTTATAATGTCTTTTACATTGTTTTTCAGTAATATATGAATATTCTTCCTGTCTCAATTTATGTGGCACATATAAAATTTCAACAGTCAATCAATTTTATATATATATATATATATATATATATATATATATATTAAGTTCTTAAATATGGTGATTTATAATACTTTATATTTTATTTTCAAATAATATACGTTATTTTATGTCTTGTTCTGTCCCATCCCAATTTATGTGCGCTAATATAGTTTTGATAGTCAATCAAATTTTTTATGTTGAAATATCATTTTATGTCTCTTTAACTTTTTTTATGAAATATTATCAATTTTTCAATACTTAGACGCTCATAATACTCAATTAGGGGTGATAGTGAAATCGTGATGAAAACAATGAAGCACACATGTCTTAAGTGACTTGTAATAACTAACTAGAAGCGACATAGTAAAATTACTACAAAAAATACTTGTATAATAATTAATTATCGATGGTATGGTAAAATTACGATTAAAACAATCATAAATGTCTATTTTATTTTTTTCTAATTAAATATTATTAATCTTTTAATATGTAAATGACTTCTAATATTTGATTAGGAATATAATAATTAATTAGGAATGATATAGTAAAATTACGATTGAAGCAACTGAAGCAGACATGTCATAAATATTTTTTTATTAAATATTATTAATTTTCTAATACATAAATAATTTATAATAATTAATTAGGGGTGATATAGTAAAATTACAGTTGAAATAGTTGAAGCAAGTATGTCCACCTCGTACTTGCTTTTCTGATATGATAAAATTATGATTGAAGCAGCTGAAACAGTCATAAATGTCTATTTTACTTTTTTTAATTGAACATTATTAATTTTATAATACGTAAATGACTTACAATATTTAATTAGAAATATAATAATTAATTAGGGGTGATATAGTAAAATTATGATTGAAACTGCTGAAACAGATATATCATAAATATCTATTTTAATTTTTATTAAATATTATTAATTTTAATATATAAATAATTTATAATAATTAATTAAAAATAATATAGTAAAATTACTATTGAAACAACTGAAGCAGGCATGTTGACCTCTTGTTTGTTCGGCTACTCAACTCCCTCTTATAAATACTCCGTAACTTATGGTTTTTTTAACTTAAATGATAAATTCGGCCATTTTCCCTAGACAGAACAATATAATTTGTTAGAATATCATGTCAAAAAGTCTAAACTTGAATAGGTAAAACCCATTTTCAATGTCAGAAAAACACATTTTTTTAATTAAAACCCATTTTCAATGTCAGAAAAACACATTTTTTTAATTAAAACTCATTTTCAATGTCAGAAAAACACATTTTTTTTAAATTCTTTATAGTTTAAAATTCATATAAAATAATAATGTTATTAAACTAGTGTCAAATATTTTATTGTAAAACAACTGTAAAAGTGCTATACGAGTTCAAATGAGGGGGAATCAACTTTTTAGTATTTAACTAAATAATGAAGGGCCATTTTACAGATCCAATATTACAATTTTAAATAAATCTATCGATATTTAATTAGTTTACAAAAAAATTAAATTAATATTTTTAAATAAATATACCCTTATTTAAATTTTATACCTCTTTTACAGATCCAATATTACAATTTTCTGACATTGAAAACCCATAAGTGAAAACAAAAATTGTGCGTACGAAGTCTTATACGAATATCACATATGTAATTATTTTCCATTTCTAGTAAAACATTTATAAACTGATTTAATGATAGTTTTTGTAAAAATATTTGATAATGAACGAAACATATATATTTGAATAGGTTAACAACTTAAATTTTAACCTGTCAAGTTCATGCGTGATAGTATTTTTTGAGAAAAAAACTAAAATATTAGAAGCTTAGAGTATTAAAAAATTCGACGGAGTCAGAATTTTCACTTAGAAAGTTTGAAATATAAGAAAATATATATATGAGGAAAAAAAATCAATATTTACCACATAAAAATTTAAAAATTATTTCTTTATAAACAATTTAATATTTCGTGAAAAGAGATTCAGATTATTTACTTAAAATATTACTTCATAAATAATGTGGTTGAATAAGTTGGAACTTTAAAGTAAAAATGTTGTTCGACACATAATGGATCCATTGAGAAAATAAAATACTATTTCATAAATAACATTGTTGAATAAGTTGAAACTTTGAAGTAAAAATGTTGTTAGACACATAATGAATCCATTGAGAAAATGTAGACACATAAGCTAGCAAAACAAAAATGGCTCATGAAATTCTTTATTAATATGATTATTGACTAATAATTGTATCTTTTAGACGTGAGATGATATTTATGTCCTTGATTGTCCTCCAACTCATATTTCTATATAATACTAGAGGAGCATGTCCTGTGTTAGCACGGGCCTAGCGTTAAGATATTTTTACTATGTACAGTAAGTTAAATTGATGTTAGTTCAAATTATGAATTATAAAATATGAATAAACAAAACATATTAACTGCTTGTAATATTTTTTCAAGGAACCAAATCTTACAAGATAATTATGTATAACTTACTCATATAAATAACAAAATTCGACGTATATAAAAGTCTATATATTTAATCATATGATTAAGATTTGCTACATTAAGTAGAAAATATGAGATTAAAATTAATACATAAGACTTGACACTTGTTGTATAAAATAGAAAATAATTGTTGAAAAAAATAAAAGATTATCTAATCATTACATATTACATCACATGTGGGTTGCATTTAATAACCCGCATTGTATTCCCTTACTAAGCCGCCATAAATATCATTTGCTTTCATTTTCTCCTTCTCTTTTATTTGTCAACTTGTTTTTTAAAGTTAAACTAAATTAATATTTTAAATTCAAATTTTATAGAACCATCTTTCATATTAATTTAAATTATTTGACTTTGAGAACACGATAAAACATACTTATGTAGATATTTTATTGAACTCTGCTTTTGTATATTCTCCTTCCATTTAAACGTGGAGTCGTTTGTTAGAGTGTATAAAAATAATGTTGATAGAATGTACTCCCTCCGTTTCATTTTATCCGTCTCAAATTTTCTAATCTGGTGTCTCATTTTACTTGTCATTTTTTACTTATCAAGACAAGACATTTTTTTTTTTTTGGCATGTTTTACCCTTTGCATTAATTACTTTTTCTTTAAATTAAAATATAAACATCATTTAATAGGGGTATTATGGTAAACTAGCCATGTTATTTTTTTTAATAGATGTGTCATCCCAATTTGGGACAGGTAAAATGGGACGGAGGGAGTATTAATAATGTTTGTATTAATAATATTGGTATTATTTATGCTTATATTATTTCTTATACACTGTTTGATGTACTGTATTAGAACTTGTATTTTCAATTTTGATATATTTAAACAAAAGTTTTTAAAAAAAGATGGATTGCATATACATCGTAAGATTCATCTGGGATTGAGAGTCAACCAAATATTTATATCGTTTAAATTTTTAAATTATTAATTATTGTGATTTATAGTATATTTTAAAAATATATAGTAAATCAAATTATTTTTAGATATTTCAAGTTTTTAATTATTGTAATCTATAATATTTTTTATGTAATTTTTAAAAAATATATACTACTTTCCTTGTCTAAAGTTTTGTGTCATTGATAGTTATATGTTTGATATGAAATTAAATAAGGAATAAAATTTATTTAATTGCATCAATTATAATTAATTTTTACAATAAATTATCATCCTACTAATCAATTTACTTAAATATATTTGAAACAATTTTATACATAAAAAAGATAAATAAGATTTAAAAATAAATAGAAGATAGAAGACCCACATGTGTGGAAATATATGCAAATGTGTTATGACATTATGGTAAATTCTTACATGACATTACTTGTAATTAAAGAGAAAAAAATGGGCTTTTATTCAAACTTTTGATGAGGTTTCAAAATCAAAGGACAAAAAATAATTAAATTGAGCTTATAATTTATTTTAATGACTTTAATACCTTTAAATATGAATTTAAAGACAAAAACTACCATGTTAAAACCACCTCTTCTATAATATAGAAACATAATAAAATAAATATAAAATAAAAGAAGTGTTTGACAAAGTAAATTTGAGAAGAAATCAGCGATTCATGGTAGGGATTTGAAACTTTATTCAATAATTAATAATACATATACAATTAAAACTAGATCATTGCTATAGTTACTTCCTTTTTTTTTTAATCCATTATGTTAAAATAGATATTAATTTTAAAATTTTTATAACATTTATCACTTAATTATTAATTATTTTTTTGATAACCATGGAGTCCGGCTAACTTGCACACACTTCAATTAAATCCACAAGATATCTGTTACCTCCCATTAGATGGGAAAAAAAATCTAGTGATTGTCTCTGAGAATTAAACCTGAGAACTCATGATATTCATCCCAACTTTATTGAATTATTAGGCCACACTTTTGGCTGCTAAATTTATTATATTTAAATAATGATACAATAAAATTATCAATTATTCATTGTTATAAAAAATATAAGCTAAATTAATACTGAACAAGTATAAATAGACAAAAGGAATATATCACTAGACCTACCAAACTTAAACCAAGCCAAAATTTAAGGATCGTTTGATTGGGAATGAGTTATTTCGAAATAATTAATTTTAAAATTAGTTATTCCAAGATTAGTTATCCACCATATATATGGGATAACTTATTTCATTACTAAGATATAAATGATGGAATAAATAATCCATTGACTAACTAATACCTCAACTAAACATGAGATAAAATAATCATACATTTTATTCTGGGACTAATATAAATTATATTTCACACTAAATGACCCCTTAGTATCTATTTGGACAAAAGAAGCAGGGATAGAGACGGATCTAAAATTTTAAATTTGTGGGTTTCTTAAGCAAAATAATTTTTTTTAAAAAAATGTCATTGATGGGGTTAAAAAGCACAACCAAGAGGGCAATAAGACTCCAACAAGTACCTTTCTTGCCATTAGATCAATCACACACTTTATTGTGGATTTTGAACTTATAATTTTTATATATTTACTAGATTTCTTAATATAAATACAAGATTCACACAAAAAGTTACTAGATTTTCAAAAATTCCACCCAACGCTCTAAATCCGCCCTAAAAAGAGGTCTCTTCTAACATTATTTTATGGAGATATTGTTCGCCTACAACTGTTTTGCTATTTTTTATTGTCTTTTATACCTACTTTTTAACTTTTTTTCGGATTGATTTTTATCTTGAGCTGAGTCTATTGAAAACAGTCTACTCAACCTCATAGATAGTAATATCAACAACATATACTTTATTCTCCCAAACTTCATTGTGTGGGAATACATTGTGTGTATTTTGTTGTTGCTGTAAATTCTTTTGAAATTAAAAAAATTCAAAACATTTGTTGCATTAACTTATTTATAAGAATTCAAAAACAACTTAAATTTATATTTATATTCAAAATACAAATCTAATTTTCATCTTTAAAATATTTTTTAATTTTTTTCATTAAAGTAAAATAATTTTTATGATTAAAAATTATTATTTTTATTAGAATGAAATAATTTTTTGAAAAAATATAATTTTTTTTATGACCATAGCCTACAAAATTAAAAAAACAAATTCAAATTTATATTCAAATACTATATCAATTTCAATTTCAGCTCCATTTTTAATTTTAAAAAATTATTATTTTAATAATCAAATTTACCCTTAATCATGTCAAAATGTAAACGTACCAAAACAAAAAATAGAAAGAATAAAAAGTTATTATTATTAGTATTTTTTTTAAAAAAGGAAGTGAAAAAGGGACTTACCTTTTTACAAATACAACACTAAGCAACAAATGTTAATAATGGCATTGTTCACTGTCCACGACCTTTCTTCTTCAAAACCTCTGACACTCTCCCCCTTTTTCACTTCCCTTCTTCAACCCTTTGGGCCCATCATAAACCCCTTTTCCTTTTTTTTTTTTTTTTTTTTTGTTTAAGACAAATCTAAATTTGCATTTTAGACCGGGAAAACAAAAATCACGCATAACAAAGCAATGAAGTAGAATTAGTACAAGAATTTCAAACATGAATAACACTTCTTTTTTTTTCTTCTCTATATCTTTGTTTACTGAAACTTCTGACAAAATTCACAAATCTCCATAAACATCACTCATCTCAATACATAATGTTTCTTGAATTGGGCATGTAAAAACAAATAATTTTCGAGCTTACTGATTATTATTATTATTATTAGAGTAAAAACAAACAATTTTGTCTACAAACTTCCATAGATCAGAGATTCGATTGATTTTGTTGCCCCCGCAAATTCGTATGGGCGGTCAAGATTCAACCCCCTCAATTTCAAAGGTCAGATTTTTATCCCCTCCTAAACCCCTCCTACCTTTCTTTTACTACTACTTTTTACTTTTTACTAGTACTAATACTTGCCAAATTTAAAGTCATTGTTTTCCCTTTTCACTTGGGATTTGGGATTTTTTGCATTCTTTTCACAATGCAATTTTGCAAACAGGTAAAGAGATGACCGGAGGCGGTGGAAAAGTTACAGTTATTAAAGGGGCTATATGGCTTGAGGACTGTTTGGTTATTCTTGATTTTGTTTTTGTTGTTGTTGTTGAGATGGGTTGTAATGAGTCTAAATCGGTGGATACAGAACTTGTAATTCGTTGTAAAGAGAGGAAAGAACTGATAAAGGCTGCTGCTAATTACCGTTATGCACTTGCTGCTGCTCATGTTTCCTATTTTCATTCACTTAAGGATGTTGGCGAAGCACTTAGGAAGTTTGTTGATGAAGAGCTTATTGTTGGTTCTTCATCTTCTTCCCTTTCTACGCCTTCTTCTCCTTCTTTAGTATTGCCTGGTGAAAGGAAAATTGCTGGTGGAACTCATCATAAGCATAAGTCTTCTGGATCTTCCATATCTGTTTCGTCTTCTAGTTCTATTTCGCGTTTCCATGATGAAGATGAACCTGTCCACGGCCACCTGCATTTGTCATCAGATTCATCTGAAGAGGATGATCAGGAGCATCTACATATGCCCCAAAAGGGTCATAGGAATGTACATAAACATGATGAGCCTTCGACTTCAAGGGGTCGTGGGAATGCTCATCAAGATTACGAGGGTGGAAGAGGTCATGGCAATGTACATGAAGACTATGAAGGTAGAAGGGGTCATGGGAATGCAAATCAACATTACGAGGGGATTCATATGGTTGAAGGTGGTGAACAATCAATTTCACCATATCCACAACCAGGTTGGTGGCCGGGGCCGAGGCCTGGGGGATTGCCATATGGGATGATGATGAATAATGAAGCTCCGCCACCACAAGGATTTTGGGATCCATTTTATGGAATGAATCCACAATTTCAAGCTCCTTGGACAGGAGGACAACAATATGGTGGAAATCCAAACACGTATGCTTACTACATGAAGAAATCTTCACCAGTGATGAAAACAGTATTTCATGAAGCAGATCCAGTGCCTACTGGGTATTCCAATTTGCATTGGAGCTACCCAAATGAAAATGGTGGGTATGGCTACCCAAATGGAAGTGGTGGGTATGGCTACCCAATGGCTCCTCCATTTGGTGAACGGGGCAATCAGAGTAATCAAGGTAAGAAACCAAGTCCACCTAAGGAGCCACCGCCGCCTCCGGCACCCAAGGCCTCTGCGTGGGACTATTTTAATCCGTTTGATGCTTTAGATAGTGGTTATATGGGCTACTTTCCGCATAAACAGAACAGTTCTGCATCAGTTAGTAGTAGTCCTAATTCAACTGAAGTGAGGGAGAGGGAGGGCATTCCTGATTTGGAAGAAGAAACCGAGACTGAGATGTATAAGGAGTACCATAAAGGAAAGAAATTGAGTGATGAGCCAAAGACAAAGCGCGCGGAAGCAAATTCATCCAGAAGTAGTGACAGTGGCAGAAAATCTATGCCATCAGTGCCTCATGGCATTGATTTAAGGGGTGTAGCAGGACACAGTAGTATGGGCAGTTCAAAACCAGATTCGTCATTACATAATTTGGATGGCTCATCAAGTTCAAAGGGAGTAAAATCTGAGGGTAGTGGTGGCAGGATGAAACCGATATCAACAATGTACGATTCAGGTTCTCACTATTCGACTGCAGAACCATCACATAGTAGTGGTGGCAGTACAAAGCCAATATCAACAATGTACGATTCAGGTTCTCACCTTTCGAGTGCAGAACCATCACATAGTAGTGGCGGCACAGGTTCAATTGACATTACTGAGGAAAAAAGCAATTTTGAAACTCTCGTTTCAGGAAGCCCAGAAGATGTGCATATGAAGAAGAAAGGGGTGACCTTTGAGGTGGATGAAATGTCAAAGAATGAGATTGAATCACCCAGGTCAAGTAGCTTGACCACATCACATGCTCAGGGCACCAGGGATCTACATGAGGTTGTTGCTGAAATTCGAGATGAATTTGAGATTGCTTCTAGTTATGGAAGGGAGGTTGCTTTGATGCTTGAGGTTGGAAAGCTGCCTTACCAGCCTAGCTTTGTTAAAGGTATGGTTTTGCCAATGTTCCTTAATCTCTTGAGTCAGTTGATGCTGGGTTTCCTTTACGTTTTTACTTTATGTCTGTATAACTTTTTCCCATTTCACTATGTTCGTAAGCTATTTCTGTTTTGCTGAGTGTAATTTGGTTCTGCTCAGTTTGATTTCTTTTCATGCCATATATTCGTAAATCTATTCAAATCAGACTAACTTGAAAACCTTTTCCATGGAATGATCGTGCAAATAGTTGCAGCAGTGGTGTCATTTTATATAGTTATTGTTCAATAAATTTGATACGATACAAACTTGGTATGCATCAAAAACACCCAAAAACAGTCCACAAATTCTAGACAAAACCGAGAGCTCAATAAACACACTTCTCGGCCAACAATATCAACAAAGAAGAACAAGATAATGAGGTGTTTTAGCACCAAATCAGCCAACCACAAACTAACCACAAACTAAGTTTAACAACACAAGATGAAGAACAACAATGTGATGAGAATAACAAGAACACAACTTCACTAGGAAAGAAGAACAAACGGATACAAGTCACAACACTAACAAGATTACAATAAGATAAAAGGATAGGTAGATAGACAATTGAAGATGTAATCTTAAGAACCCAAGAATTTGGTGGACTCTTGGACCCTTAACACCACACACAACAAAAACCTATTTCTTACGTGACACAAGATCGGATTCCACCTCTCAAGCATTGACGTTTCCAAGCAAAATGCAAACACAAGTGATTCCGCACTTGTATAAGCCCTAGTTTCGGGTTGGTGGTCTTCTCTCCTTAGAAAGGAAATGTTTCAAGTGTTATACACTCACAAATATCATCTAAAACTAATGAATGGAAACCCTAATATGTCCCTTATATAGTACATTACAATTAGAAGCTAAAAATGACCAAAAGGCCCTTAAGTGAGATCCAACATGCACTCCCGTAAGTCCATATCCGTGATTATTCTTGTATCCAAATCTGCACAGGTAGTTTGTACTGAGCATACTATATTGCTCATTATTTATGTGATGGGAAAATATTAGATCTCCAATGTAATTCGTCAAAATGTGGTACTAAATTCTAGAATTAATTATTGAAGCATGAGACTCTGTTTACTTAATGCTAATGTTGTTGGGAAATAGATAAAAATTTGACGCATTGCTTACATTCAAATTTCCGTTCATGTTGTCATTTGTCTTTCTTGTGCTTGTTCTCTGTCTCAATGTAAATTATGCATTCCCAGTGGATGTATGTGTTGCCTAGCTATTAGTAGTTTGTTAAATTATAATGTGAAAAGCATAAATGGCTATGGCCTGTGAATGGAAATTGTTCCAATGAGCATATCTAATGGCATAAGTGCACCCAGTTCAAGAATCTTCTGTGATCAGTACACTTATTTACCTTTATCGGGATTTGCTTGTTATCTTGGCTATCTTGGTAAATTCCCTGGGAGAAATGTGATGACATCCTTTTTGCTTGTCTAATTTTTACTATAACATCTATTTTTCTGCTCAGAGCTCCTATCCAGGATTCTATACCTGATTGTTCCATCCATGTCGGTTTCCCACACGGCGACAGTGCAGACAGTAAAGCTGGCTGCCAAAACAAGAAAGTTGGCGAAATCCTATTTCGGAGATGTTGGCCAAGACAATTCTGTGAAGCCTTGTAACCTGTCATCTACGCTGGACGAGCTATACGAATGGGAGAAGAAACTATATAAGGAAGTTAAGGTAATGAAAGGACCACTACTAAGATCTTTGTCTCGATTCTTAGTTTTTATAAAAAGGTTTATTCGTCTATATAATTTTTTGTCAAAATGTTCTCTAGAAGAGAAGAAAAAAACATGGTATTGCTCGTGTGCCATGTGAATTGATAATTATCCTTAAGTTAAAGCCGTTTTGTCTGATATGGTATTTGGTCTCTAGGGGGCAGGTCTTTTGATTTTCATCATCATCAAGAATTTTCATGTTATTCATAGTCTTCATTAATGATTTTAAGAACTTGTGCCCTTGTTAGAATTATAGAGGATAATGTGAAAGATTGATGGCATAAATTGGAATGGCAATGTGCAACTTTATTATATCCCACAATGATGTCAAGATCTCAAAGTGCTCAAGTCAGAGATGAATTAAAGAAGTCTTGAGTTCTTTCTGGTTAGCTCACTGAAGTTAGGAATTTGGATGACCTTATACTGACAAAAACTAGAACACTGCCTTCCATTAAAAGGTAAAAAGACTTTGGGGTGGGGGGTGGGGATACTAGTCTGTTCTATTTCCCCCTCCCCCCCCTCGTTTTCTTCTTAAGGATACTGCAAGCGTGAATGATCTCCAAGTGGTTTAGCTGACACATTCAGATGATTCATCCATTACTAATATTTTTCATTTACTTTCCCAAATTTGAAATTATTATCACAGTTATATTGTGGTTCTGGACTTTGTATTCATTGGGGTGGTTAGTCTGATGTAGGATGAAGAAAAACTGCGGATCATATATGAAAAGCAGTGCAGAAGGCTGAGGAGTTTGGATGAGCAAGGTGCTGAGTCTAGCAAGATAGATGCTACTCAGGCATCTATCAGAAAATTGCTGACAAAACTTAATGTCTGCATAAAAGCAATCGGTGCAATTTCCAGCAGAATTCACAAGTTAAGAGATGAAGAGTTGCAACCCCAAGTTGGAGAATTAATCCACGGGTATGTGCCTTCTCAAATTGGATCCGGGTCTTCCTTTAGTAGCAACTTTCCTTTTCTTCCTCTCTCAGTTGCCTTCAGGTTACTTGAAGTGACGTGTATCACTTTGTCCCCTTTTATATCTCTAAGCAACAATTGTATGTTTTCCTCTAGAGTTTAACTAACATCCACTTATTGTGTGAAGAATTTTTACACTATGAGATCAATTTACTCGATGTAATGGATAACCTTGGGTGACCTAAGAGTAATTCTTTACACTGATATATATAAGTTAAACTCTTTACAAAATACCTCTTCTCCCTCTACTTTTTACATCCCTGAGGCATATATTATATTTATAGATGATCGAGTGTCCGGTGTCCCTCATAGAGAACCATTTTAAGTTTTTTTTTAATTGTTTGGCATACTACTTGTTGAGGTGAGTCTAGAATTCCTAGAACAGGGGTGCACCTCTAGAAAAATAAGGAAAAATGGATCTAATGTGAATTGATCCCTAGTTCTCAAGGTAAATAACTCAACACTCAACCAAGTGCACTACTTATCCTTCTCGTAGCATGGGTGCTCAAATAAAATATTATATTAATTTTAAAAAATATATACCAAAAAATAACCAGTTTTACGAAGAGCACTGGTTCACGTGCCCCATTTTTCCCTTTACGCCACTCAGTCTACTTGTGCGCGAGTGGTTTTTTCCCTTTTTTAATAAAATTATTCAACAACGCCTCAGCCCAAATAAGTTGGGGTTGACTATTTATCTATTTAAGCTCATCATACTAAATAAAATAGAAGTGAAAAATAACTTAAATATTGTAAATTATAGTAGTAATAATTTCGATATTTTGCACTGGCTTATATATCTATGATAAGGTCAAAATACTCCTAGAAAAGCAATAGATCCAAAATGAATGTACTAACAAGACTAAAACCTATTCCTAGCTAGTAGATGTCACCTATATGGATCTTTTTCTTCCATTATGCCCCATCTTTAGCCAAGTCTGAATTGATTCCAAGTAATGGTAGTTCTTTTGAGACAACTTTCCAAGTAATTTTAGGTTTACCTCGTCCCTTTTAACACTTTCACTCACAATCGTTTTATCTAGATACTTGTGCATTGGTAGGTCGACGGAGGACATGACCAAACCATCTACAATGGCCTCTCATTTATCTTCAATCAGTGCTAGGCAAATGTGGTTCTTATCTAATCTTTGTTTGGCTGCACGTCTATCTTGGACTTCGCATCTCTATAATTGTGTTGGTGAAGTTATTTCAATTTGTTAGGCACCCTTATATCATATAACACCTGGGTTGCATTTTTCCATTTCAACCGTTTGTTTTTTGCACACCTTGACTAAATTCAGGAGATACCTACCATGTCCCATCAACAACAAATATTAGGTAACTTTGTCCACCAAGGCTACAACAGATGGAAGAGTCACCTAGTGTTTTTCTGATCTCTGCTGAGATTCGAAAATGAGACCTCAGGTTCGAAACCTACTTCATTGACCACTAGGCCACACCTTTGGGTGCTCAACCATTTGGTTGTAATTCAATGAACAATATCATCTATTATTGCATTCTCTTGAAATGGATTTTAGATATCTAAATTGTTTGCGTTTTGACACTAGAATCCCATTTAGTCTCACCTCAATTCATTCTTCTCATGCCGATTAAACTTTAGTCAGTAATGAATCTACTACATTGTGTCCATTGAGTGCTCAAGCAGCCATTGTTGTTTACTCAAACACTATATTTTATATTGGAAATTAGTAGCAATATGAGAAAAATAATGATTGAGCACCCAATCTTAGAAAGTAATCCTGTATTAAAGGTAGTTGAGCACTAACGACTCAAATCTTTGATCCACCACCGGTTGTAGTGCGTGTATTCAGTTTGTCTCTACTTATCCTAAAACCCTTTTCGTTAAGTGATTTTCCATAGTTCAACCTTTTGGTTGACACCCTCGTTAATTTCGTTAATTAACACAATATGTCAGCAAATAGCATATACCATGGGACCTCATCTTGTATTGTGTTGGTTGACTCATCATAACTAAGGTACAAATAGGGGCTCAACGTGACCCTGATTTACACCCATTGTTACATCAAGTTCCTGTGTATCTCCTATTACTATTCTCATGCTTGTTACGACCTCCTTTATATGTGTCCATTGTGGCATTTATATTTTTAGTATATTCTTTTCCTTCATTCCCAAAGGACCTCTTTGATGCCACTCTATCTTATGCTTTTTCTAGGTCAATGGACACCACGTGTAGATGTTCCTTTACTGTGCAATAAATTTTCATCTATCTTCATAGCAAGAGTATAATTTCCGTTGCACCCAAGGGTGCAGCCTATTGGTGAATGACGTGGGTTGAGAACCATGAGGATTTAGGTTTAAATCCCAACATATATCACCAAGTAATTTCTTCCCCATATGTTTTAGTCTTGGTGGACAGAGTTACCTGATGCTGGTGGGAACTGACAGGTATCATGTGGAATTAGTCAAGATGCATGCAAGCTGGCTCGAGCACCACAATTATTTTTAAAAAATAATATAAAGTCTATTGTAGGTCTGCCGGGCAGGACAAAGCAAGGAGGGAATATCGACATGGCCGTAGGAGGGTAGGGAGGTCCTTTTGTTAATATCTTCCTGTGTCTAGAAATGATGGTGCAGTCCTGTACTAAGTTGAATAAGCGTATGGTGGTCATGTATTGACTAGTTAACATTTCACTTTCATAAGAGATTGGAAATGCTTAGTGGTCTGTAGTGTTTAGCTTTTGAAGCTGCATTACAAATTTTGGACTCTCCTCTTCAGCAAGTTGAGAAGGTTTACAATATTTTTGGGTGTTATTGTACTTGGAGATGTTAAATGTCCTCTCGGGATATTTATTCGACAATAGTATTGAATTTTATCAAAAGAATTGACTGCATCTCCTTCTTGTGTGAATTTATTCTTAGGTGTGGGTAGCTTTAGTGTATAGCTGTGCATAATTCTTTTCTTCTCTTTTTTGGTAGGTGTAATTATCCAGCTGTTAAGAAACTACTAACTCTTAAATGGTTTCATACCTTGTGTAAACTTACGTTTGCTGTCAAGATATAGGAGTGTTTTTATCTGAAGGTTGGAAGTGGTTTTTCTGAGTAAACTGGATTTGTGTGTTCCGTTGGAAAAAGTAGCTAGAAAAGAAGATTAAGTATTGCAAGCTTGCTTGTTCTGCTAAGTTTGTCTTGCAGGAGTTTGACTCGCTATTAGTAGTGACTACGATCAGTAATTGCTGAGTGAATTCTTATTTCCTTTGTGTTATTTTTGTTTCTTTTGTTCTTTATTCACCTTCTTAAGCCAGCTTCTCTGTTAGTATTTAATTGTATTCCTGCATTCAAGTAATAGTATGAACTTTTGCTTTATCATGATTGTAATGCGTCATGAACTTACGTTGATAGTTTATTTTGTATTTCTCCACTCAAGATGGTATGTAAATGTTTAATTTGTCATGCATTACAAAGTATCATAAACTCAGCATTGTAATGCATTTTTTTTTTTCCATTCTCCCTTCAATAAATAATACTATGAACTTCTACTTTTCATGCACTGTAATGCCACATGAACTGAGCATTTCTTCCTAACATCAATTTTGGTGAAACTTTTACCCTCATGCATTTGTAATGCAGCATGAAATAACCGAGTCACATAATTCTCCCTATTGGAACCTGATTCACATGCTGCTGGTGCGCCTTTTTAGACCTGATCTGATAATCTTCTGTATGAAAATAAGCAGGCTGGTAAGAATGTGGAGGTCAATGCTCAAGTGTCATCAGAAGCAGTTTCAAGCAGTGATGGAGAGTAAAACAAGGGCACTCAGAGCAAATACTGGATTTCAAAGAGATTCGAGCTTGAGAGCTACTCTTGAACTTGAGGTGCAGCTTTTGTCATGGTGTAACCACTTCAATGATTGGATTTGCAGTCAGAAGTCCTATGTAGAATCCTTAAATGGCTGGCTTCTACGATGCCTTAAATATGAGCCAGAAGAAACTCCTGGTGGACCTGTCCCTTTTTCCCCTGGTCATCTTGGAGCTCCTCCAGTTTTTGTAATTTGCAATGATTGGAGTCAGGCAGTGGAGGCAATCTCTGAAACTCGGGTAGCAATTGCAATGAATGAATTTGCTTCAAATTTGAGGCAGCTATGGGAACGACAAGATGAGGAGCAGAGACAGAGGATCAAAGCAGAATACATCTCAAAGGACTACAAGAAACGGCTAGCCATGCTTCAGCAAAAGAGAGGGAGCTTGGAGCACGAGCAAGATGCGAGGTCTGACGGAAGTCACATAATTGTCTCATCTGAAAAAGGGATTTCGCCATTGGATGATCTAAAGGTGGACTTGGATTCGTTCAAAAAGAAATTAGTTGAGGAGAGAGCAAAGCACAAAGATGCCATTAAATTAGTGCATGATGCAGCTTCAAGTAGTTTACAAGGGGGCTTACTTCCAATTTTCCAGGCTTTGGAGAACTTCACTTCAGAAGCTCTGAGAGCGCATGAACAAGTTAGGTTACAGAGTGTTAGAGATAGTTCGTAGTTTCTCAATTGAATCCTAACCTTGTTTTCCTATTTGGGAAAAAGATGGTTTAAAAGAGTTGCGCCATATCAAATGGATCAGTCGCCGTGTCATATGGATATTACCAAGGTAGGTAGTAGCCAAACCTTGAAAGAGAGGTAAGAGTAGGGGATTTCATATTTTTGACATACACTGGTTAGACATGTGGATCGTTGCACGTGGAGGATTGCTATTTGATGACGAGGTGGCTAGAAGAAGTGCAGCTTTTCAGAGGGTAACTTTAGCATATTTAACAGTTGGTCATATAGTTTCAGACTCGCCCTTTGACGTTAATAGTAGGTTCTTGTACAGTTATTCATTTATTTGTTTATTGGGTCGTATGGGTGGATGATCATATTCTTAGGGAGTTAATGTTGCACTTGTGGTTTATCAAGGTTGGGGAAGGGGTGCACCATGGAAGTTGGAGATTTTTAAAATCTTGTGCCATATGGTAGATGATGAATGAAAATTTTGGCAATGATGCAGAAAATAAACTAGTTCCGCCTTCCATCTTTTTTCTTTTTTGGTAATAAACTGTGAATGTATTATCAGAACCCAACAAATTATACAAACTAAGAGCATCTGGTGTCATTGCCCTCTTCTAGGAAGATTGCAATTGCGCATCCAGACCTCAAGAATTAAACACAAATCTCACTGTTTCTATACAGCTTAAATGCAAAATTTTTGAAGTAAACTGTGACATTTCCTAGCTTTCTTTGAATTGGTAGTCATCTGTACTCTCTCCTTCAACTCCTTTTGAATTTTGTGTAATATAAACTCCCTATTTACATTTATTTGCTTGAAAAGTTTCCAGTTCCTTGCCTGTCAAGTGTAATATGTTAGAGCTCCACAAATTGCAGCCGCTATCTCCTTCTTGAGTCTACTTTCGACCCTTTATCCATTGTAGACTTTGCCTGGCAGCTTGCTTTGGAAATGCAATCCCAGCCTAAGACGCCAGGGTATTCCTCATCTCAGACACCCATTGACACTCAACAAAAAGATGCTCGACAGTTTCAGGTACATCTGCATAACAGAGGCAGCAGTCTCATTTTCTACATACGGAAAAGGTATGAATATACCCGAATTTTGATAAATGGTAAAGATATATTCCTCGTTATACTTTAGGTACATATATACCCTCGCCGTTAATGAAAAGGTACAAATATACCCTTATCACTAACGAAAAGACACGTATCGATTTTCTATTTGCTAACTTTTTTTAAAATTAAATTCAGCTAAATTCATCACAAATCCAACCCAAAATAAAATCAAACCCGATCCAACTTAAAACCACACTCGACCCGGTCACTTGAACATTCAAACGCGTCTCTTGTACGCGTAAAACCACATCCGACCCGACAACCAGACCTCAAAAAATCATGATATCCATCACATATGATGCAAAATAAGCAATTAACCGTGTTAAGTTATTGATAGAAACATCTGCAACCTGTCACCAAATAAGAGATTACAATTTAAAGTGGACAAATCAAGTCACGATTAAAATTGCTATACACCTGTCACTTTAAGTTCTTTACTTTTATAAACCAATTCTTATACTTGAACTGAGCCAAACACTTAAAAGTTTTCAACTGATCTATTCTATTTTTTACAAAGACTACAATTTATAGCTTAAACTTGTTTCATGGAATATGACTGAGATCAACCACTGCACAGACAATTGCACCACCAGAACAACCAGCTTTGTGTAATGTCTGGGGGTTGTATATAATTTTGGTTGATGATTTGGGGAATAAGAGTAAAGTGAAAGGCACCTGTGTAGTAGAAGCAGCCACGTCACTAGTGGGGCTGCCCAAGAGAATAAAACAAATAGTTGGGATTTGAAGATCATTTCGTGATCCAATGGTGCAGATCAAAAATTCTAGAAGATTCATCTCCAATTCACTAAATATCCCAATTGGAGTTAGATCATTATCGGTATAAACCATTCTCAGAAACTCACCTTACCTTTCCCGATCCTCACTCTAATTTCTCTTACAGGAACTTAGTTGAAGGTTCAAGTACCATCAATGGCGGAATAGATGAATGCGTAGTTACAATTTCGTTGTATTCTTTCAGTTGAAATTGTAAAATTCACAATAGTTGACTATCAATAATATTCCCCAATTCGTTACAATCGATTCGTATTTTTGGACATTACAAATTGGTATCAGAGCCACGTCCTAGCCCTATAAATGCCAATGGCAGAAACACGATCAAAAACGTTGGAGGAGAACATCAGAAAGCTGGAATCTCAATTCACGGCCCATGTATCAGCAGCAAATCAGACGGCGGAAGCTACAGATGCCAAAATTGATGACCTTGGTAGGAAATTGGATGTTATGATGGAGAGGTTAATTCCAGCGAGAGACGAAATTTTGAGAGCACCGCCTGGAGTAGCTCAAGCTAGTGGTTCAGTTGGACGGCATGGGAACATGGAACATCATGAAGTACCTGGAGTAAGACAACACCAAACGCACAATTTTAATCACAAAGTTGAATTTCCCTATTTCGAAGATGGTGATCCACAAGCATGGTTGCACAAGTGTGAGGTATTTTCACTACCATCGAGTCGAGATGCCGAAAGAAAAATTGGAAATGGCGGTGTTACATCTTAGTGGAAGAGCAGAAGCTTGGTATTTCTCTTATCAATTGAGTCGAGGAACTGTTAGATGGCCGGAGTTTGTAGACGAAATTTGTAAACGATTTGCGGATGCAGCTAATAGTGCATTAAATTTGCTGGGAGAGTTCAAGAAGATAGAGCAACGGACCACTGTCAATGAATATCTGGAGAGGTTTGAGGATTTGAAGGCTTGGGTATTGATAAGAAATCCTACCATACCAGAGGAGTTTTTCCTGGGATTCTTCATTGAAGGACTAAAGGAAGATACTAAACATACCGTGAAAATGCTTAACCTTTTTTCCTTTAGTCAAGCTGTAGATAAGGCTCGACCCCAGGAAAAAGTTCTAGAAGCAGCTAGCAAGAGAAATAAAATCCAGTGGAACAAGCCTAATAATCTATCCCTCACATATCCCAGTAAACAAATCAATAATGCATAAAAGGAAGGACAATCTGGCACAATATCTACTAGCAACAAGTTAATAGAGGCGAGAAGAACACAAGGCTTGTGTTACAAGTGTGGGGATAAGTATTATTACGGGAATCAATGCAAACATAAACAGTTAAATGCTTTAACAACTACTGAAGAACAAGAAGGGACAGTTGAGGAACCTGTAATAGAAGAAGTATAGGAAGTAGGGGAATTCAATGGAGAACTGGAAGTGGATGAGGCCATTAGCCTACATGCATTATCAGGGGTGGAAGTTCCAAACACTATACGACTTCAAGGGGAAGTGGGCAAGAAAAACTTGATGATATTGTTAGATTTAGGGAGTACATACAGTTTCTTAGACATAGCAGTAGGTAAAGAGATGGGATGTACCATACGACATGCTAATCCAATGAGAGTGACAGTTGAGGATGGAGGTATCCTTATGAGTTATCACTCTTGTCCTATGTTCAAATAGAAAATTCAAGGAATAGAGTTTGACGACTCAATCAGATTGGCAAAATTGGGAGCTTGTGACATGATTTTAGGGGGTGATTGGATAAAAAATCACAATCCGGTGCTGTTAGACTTCATAGCTTATGAAGCTTAAGTCTCATACAAAGGAAAAATGGTGAGGTTGAGGGGTATTTACCATGATGCTACATTGCAAAGTATGTTAGCTGGAACTTTGAAACAACTAATGAAGAAGGGAGAATTTATTTGGGGTCATTTTTTCACCATTACACCAGTAGAAGGAAAAGAACAGGAGAGCTTACCCGGGATTTTTAGTTCAACAATGGAAGAATACACTGATGTTTTTATGGAACCAACCACTCTATGTCACGCCTCAAAATGATAATGACGGACAGGAACCCTACACACTTACTCTACAAGCACGTTACGACATACGCGAGGTTATAAGATAATAACGGGCAAGATATTCGATAAGTGTTGCATATATAAACAAGGAAGTTATATTAACAAGACTATACAATACAATACTGCACGATGTCCATGAAGCCTCTAGCCAATTTACCACGCTATACTACAAGTGACTAGTTGGCATAGGGCCCGTTATGCCCAACTAGGGACCTGTACATGTAATTAAATACTATGCATAGACTAGCTCCAGAGAGAGTTGGAGTTCACCAAAATATCAACTGATAACGGTAATAGAACCTAAAGTGGACGTTTGCTATTCTGAGGATCTGAGCCTGCATTAGTAAAACATGGTGGGACCGTAATGTCAGTACATAAACAATATGTACTGGTATGAAATTAGACAGAATAACATCTAGTCAAGTACAGAAGCTCATATGAGTCAAATGATAAAATAACAAGTGTATGAGCCAAAAAGTAACACATATATGATAAGTACTGATAACTTATGTACCGACCTTATTAGCATCTTATACAATGTTTTTTTTAAAAAAAACATTCACTATAATTTAGGGCCTATGCTCTTATCCTACAAGTCGCATACATGATCATAAGATGGCCTTCCGAAGGCGATCTGAGGCAAGTATAAAGCATATGTTGCTCTCACACTCATTGCTATGATATCATACGTGTAACTGTAATCGCAGTTTATATCCAGGTACGCCCCACCTAGGGGCTCACTATGAGGGTCTGCCCGCAGACCATATATGCCATATGTTGGCTCGAGTCAGGGGAAACCAATACATGACGTTCCAACCGACTTCCAATACAAATGATGCCACAAAGACGGGTACCCCCAATGATTGGGCTTGCTATAGTGGTCTGGTCTTGATCCTTTGCACAGAATAACGTCGAGCGATATGCCAAGCCAAACCTATGTACCCTCCCGTTGTTAATGTTTATCAAATAATGCCTTTAAGGCCTATGACATGTGAGTTACGATAATGATCGTTTGGCTAGCAGATACAAGTGCAACTATGCTATCACCGTTTACCTTTTTACTCTTAACGTGTGATATATATACATATACTGAAGCCTAAGGGGTTCAGGTAGGGAAAATTATGATAGTATGAAAGTATCATAGAAACTTAACATAAAGAGGAAAAGATAGATACTTATAAACTTGAAGTCCTTTAGGGCTGCCACAAAATTCTTTAACTTATGATTCAAAGAACATGAATACTTTTTCCTCCACATATAATCCCTTCTTGATACCCTAAATTAATTTGCTCGTTGATAGAGAAGAAAGGGAGGAAGAACGGAAGAAGTGGAGAAGGAAATAAATATAGTAGTTAAAGAAACAAGGCAGCACCACCTGTTTCCTTGTTTTCCTGGTAGTGTTTCCAGGACGGATTGACAAAGTAAGTCCCTAATTTATTTTCTTTATCCTTCTCTTTAATCTAATTATGAAAATAATTAAAGGTGGCACCCACATGACCCTAATATTACCAAATACATAAAAGAAAATATAAAAAAGATACTTATATTATTCTTTATAAACTTAATGTTATACCCTTCTAACAATATTAACTTAGATTCAAAATTTTTTGAGGTGTTACAATCTCCCCCACTTAGGATCATTCGTCCTCGAATGATGCTTATAGCTTGTTATCCATTCCACCATGGTCCAACACCTTCATTATAACATTTAACCACGTTCGGTCTTACTTTGTCAATGATAGTCAAAAATTTGACTAACCCTCTAATTTCTAAAAAATTTCGCTAGAGTTTCCTTTGTAAATAGGACTATCGGGTACCTGTCAGCTAGCCAGAACACATCCAAATACGCTTCACAGAGCGTCACCACACATATAATACTCAACAAATAACATAAGAGGCTCCACTTGGCCTTAAATCCAAAAATAGTACACAAGGCTCCCCCCTGGCCTTACACACAATTAAAAGTCATAACCAACCATGTAACTTACCTTATACCCTGCATGTGCATGCTATTTCCATGTAAATATCAAGGCTTTTAGGCACAAATCATGTACCTAAACATATCAAATAAGAATCAGATATCAACATAACAAATATAGTAGAAACTAATGATCATATAAAGGGACAAGTAATTCAAGAACCTTCTGATAATTTTTGAAATAAATAAGGGTATTTAGTTTTCATATCCACTTTTTGTTCCCACGTGGCTTCTTCTACGTCCTGGTTCCTCCACAACACCTTTACTGAAGCTATGTCTCTAGATCTTAACTTCCTGACCTGTCGATCTAGTATGGCCACGGGGAATTCCTTGAATGATAAGTCTTCAGCAAGTTCAATACCCAACGCGAGACGACTCTCCTAACCATTTACTTAGCATAGACACATGAAAGAAAGGGTGCACTGCAGCTAACTCTAGAGGTAATTCTAGCTCATAAGCTACCTGCCAATTTTGCGAATAACTCTATAGGGCCTAATATACCTGGGACTCAATTTACCCTTTTTACCGAATCGCATAACGCCCTTCATCGGCGACACCTTTAGGAACACAAAATCATCAACATAAAACTCTAAATCTCTACGTCGCACATCCGTATATGATTTTTGCCTACTTTGGGCAGCCTTCAACCGCTCTCGTATCAGTTTAGCCTTTTCAACAGCTTGATGGACTAAATTCGAACCTAATACCTGTGTCTCGCCTACTTCAAACCAACCAATAGGTGATCTACATCGTCTTCTATATAGAGCTTCAAAGGGAGCCATGCCAATACTGGAGTGATAACTGTTATTATAAGCAAATTCTATTAAAGGCAAATGATCGTCCCAATTACCTTTAAAGTCTAGCATACATGCTCTCAACATATCTTCGAGCGTCTGAATGGTGCGCTCAGCTTGGCCGTCTATTTGAGGATGAAATACCGTACTTAGGTTCACCTGCGTACCCAAGCTCTTATAGAATGATTTCCAAAATTGAGCTTTAAATGAGGAACCTCTATCTGAAATAATAGATATCGGGGTCCCATGTAGGCGGATAATATCTTTTACATATAACTTAGCATAATCTTCAGCCGTGCTGGTAGACTTAACAGGAAGGAAATAGGCAGATTTCGTCAGTCGATCAACTATTACCCAAATAGAGTCATGTTTCCGGTAAGACAAAGGTAAGCCTACAACAAAATCCATATAAATAGCATCCCACTTCCACAAGGAATACTAAAGGTTTGAGCTAGGCCACCGGGTCTTTGATGTTCCGCTTTCACCTGCTGACAGTTGGAGCACTGTGCCACATATTTTGCTATATCTTTTTTCATATCGTTCCACCAGTAGATCGCTTTAAGATCATGATACATTTTTGTAGATCCAGGATGGATTGAATAGCGAGAGCAATGTGCCTCAGCCATAATCTGTTGATGCAAACTTCTACATCAGGCACACATAATCTACCTCGACACCTCAAGGTGCCATCACCTACTAGTTTAAATGCCGTGATTTGATATTGTTGAATCATCTCTCTGTATTGGAGCAATAAGGGGTCATCATACTGTCTCTATTTAACCAGTGTCACAAGTGACGACTCGGCTGTATTGAGTACCACAATGCCACCATCTTCAGAATCCAAAAGGCGAACGCTGAGATTAGCCAATTTGTAAACATCTTTTGCTACTTCCCACTGAAAAGGTAGCAGATGTGCTAGAATACCTATGGATAGTCGACTATGAGCATCAGCCACAATGTTACCTTTACCTGGATGATAGAGAATATTAACGTCATAATCCTTCAATAACTCTAACCACCTTCTTTTCCTCAAGTTCCACTATTTCTGTTTGAATAGATATTGAAGACTCTTATGATATGAAAAGATATCAACATGCACTCCATATAAATAATGACGCCAAATTTTAAGTGCAAATACCACTGCTGCAAGCTCTAAGTCATGAGTAGGGTAATTTTGTTCATGTTTCTTTAGTTGTCGAGAAGCATACGCTATAACTCTTCCATGCTGCATTAGAATGCAACCCAAACCAATACCTGAAGCATCACAATACACCACATATCCTTCTGTGCCCTCTGGTAAGGCCAACACTGGCGCCGTGGTTAATCTATGTTTCAGCTCTTGGAAACTTCTTTCACAAGTATTTGACCACTGGTATTTAACCGTTTTCTGCGTCAATTTGGTCAATGGGGCAGAAATAGAGGAAAATCCCTCCACAAATCTCCTATAATAACTTGCTAGCCCCAAGAAACTACGCACCTCCGTAGGAGTGGTTGGTTGAGGCTAATTCTTCACAGCTTCTATCTTCTGAAAATCTACTCTGATGCCTTCTCCAGATACTACATGACCAAGAAAGGCTATCGAGGTCAACCAAAACTCACACTTAGAGAACTTAACATACAACTGGTGCTCTCTCAGCATCTGCAATACTGACCTCAAATGATCTGCATGCTCAACTTCATTATGTGAATATATTAAAATATCATCTATAAATACAATCACATACATATCAAGAAAAGGTTTGAAAATCCTGTTCATCATGTCCATGAAGGCTGCCGGAGCATTCGTTAGTCCAAATGACATGACAAGAAACTCAAATACCCATATCTTATTCGAAAGGCTATTTTGGGAATATCTGCTTCACGAATTCTTAACTGGTGATAACCGGACCTCAAATCGATCTTTGAAAAGCTTTTAGATCCCTGTAATTGATCGAATAAATCATCTATTCGGGGAAGAGGGTATTTATTCTTTATTGTTACTTTGTTCAGCTGCCTGTAATCTATACACATTCGCAATGTGCCATCTTTGTTACGTAAAAAAAAGTATTGTCGTACCCCAAGGTGATATACTGGGCTGAATGAAACCTTTATTAAGTAAATCCTTTAACTGTTCTTTTAGCTCTTTCAATTTTACAGGAGCTATTCTATAAGGTGAAATTGATATCGGCTGCGTATCGGGATCCACATCAATACCAAAATCGATTTCCCTAACAGGAGGTAATCCAGGAAGCTCATCAGGAAACACATCTGAGTACTCGTTCACCACTGGTACCGATTCTAGAGTCGGTGCCTACTTCTCAGCCTCAACGTCTTTTACTTGGACTAGGTGGTACAAACACCCCTTTGCAATAAGTTTTTGTGCCTTAAGAAAGGAAATAAACTTCCCTCTAGGCACCATAAAGTCACCCCTCTACTCTAAGACTGGCTCTCCTGGGAAACAAAAATGAGCTATCTTGGATCGACAATCAACTATGGCGTAACAAGAGGATAACCAATCCATTCCCATAATAATGTCGAAATCAACCATTTTAAGTTCAATCAAATTAGCCAATGTAGCACGACCACATATTATCACCACACAATCATAATATACTCGTCTAGCTATAACAGAATCTCCTACTGGAGTTGATACTGCAAATGGTTCGTGTAACAACTCTAGCTCAATTTTGAACTTCTTAGTAATGAATGGAGTAACATATGACAAGGTAGAACCTGGGTCTATTAACGCATATACATCATATGAAAAGACAGTTAAGGTATCTGTGACCACATCTGGAGATGCCTCTGAATCCTATCGACCAGCTAGTGCATACATATAGTTTGGGCCTGCGCCCGAACCAGGCCCTCTATCCCTACCTGATCCTCTGCCTGCTGATGCCTGAGGACCTCGAGAAGAAGAAGACACTGATGAAGATGAAGCTGATGCAGACCTTGTAGGCTGTGATTGATCACTTCTACCTTTACCTCTGAGATGTGGACAATTACTTACCATATGAGCCTCTATACCACACCAGTAACATGCACTGGAACCACGCCGACACTCTTCTCCATGTGGTCGTCCACACTGCCTGCATGTAGAACAAGGTGGTAACCCTCGACTAACACCCCTCTGAGGTCGTAAGTCTGGTGCTCTAGAAGTCTGAATTTGCTCATACCTGTGCCTCAAGAATTGAGTTGGAGTATTAGATGTGGAGCGCACAACTGACTGGATCTGCCTAAGTGGCCTTCTACTAGTGGAAGCTCCACTGCTTCCCTGATACTGGTTAGCCGTCCTAACTCTCTTACTCTACCCTCTCTCGCTATCTCTTTCACGATTTCGCTGATCTTCCTCTATCTGCTGAGCACGTGCCATGATCCTTGCTATATCCAAATCCCTATTCATAATAGCAACAGAAAAAAGGTCCTTTAAGGGACTCGTAAGGCCATTCATAAAGCGATGAATCTGTTTTGCTTATGTGTTAACCACCTCTGGAGCATATTTGGACAACTGAGTAAACTGCAAATAATACTCCTTAACACTAAGATTACCCTGCTTTAAAGAAAGAAATTCATCTATTTTTGCCTCTCTGAGCTCTAATGGCATGAAGTGGTCCATAAAAACTTCTGCAAATTCTGTCCAGACCGCTGGAGGAGCTTCCTGACCTCTCAAATCAACCCATATCTCATACCAGTCAACAATAATATCTTTCAGTCGATGGGCGTCCAATTCAACTGCATCTGTATTCGGGACCCACATCACCTTACAAATTCTATGAGTCTCATCAATGAAATATTGAGGGTCCTCTGTAAGCTTGGAACCTGTGAATTCTGGTGGATTCATACGGAGAAAATCTTTGATCCTAGATTTGGCTATCCCTTCCTGAGTAGCAACGGGTATGTCCACATTCTGTCTTTGGGCCTGAGCAGCAACCAACTGTGTAAGCAACTGTATCGCTCCCTTTATATCTGGGTCTGAGGCACCTGATGGGGGGATAGGAGCTACCGTTGGTACCTCTAGAGGTATAAAAAACCCTATAGGTCTTTTTCTTTCGGGCATTTGAGAACCTGAAAACATAGAACCCAACGAACTTTCTTGAGTCCTATTCAGATCCACCAATACGGGAGATGGCCCGATAATGGCTGCCTCCTGAGTAGTGCTAGTAGCAGCCTGCTGGGCTGCTTTATCCTTTTCTGCAGCAGACATGGTCTGTATCACAAATAAGCAGAATAGGGGTCAGAAGTAACTTTCTACAACTTAACTCTATTGCACGATCTAGATTATATATAAAGGTCAAATTCCTAAATGCCCACGTAATCCCTTAATTATCAAAGTGGAGCACAAGACATCGATAAGTAAGGTCCTACTAGACACGGCTTCATAGACTTCTGAGGACACTTGAACCTAGGCGCTCTGATACCAAGTTTGTCACGCCCCAAAATGATAATGACGGACAGGAACCCTATACACTTACTCTACAAGCACATTACGACGTACGTGAGGTTATAAGATAATAAAGGGCAAGATATTCGATAAGTGTTGTATATATAAATGAGAAAGTTATATTAACAAGACTATATAATACACTACTACACGATGTCCATGAAGCCTCTAGCTAATTTACCACGCTATACTACAAATGACTAGTTGGCATAGGGCCCATCATGCCCAACTAGGGATCTGTACATGTAATTAAATACTGTGCATAGACTAGCTCCAGAGAGAGTTGGAGCTCACCAAAATATCAGCTGATAACGGCAATAGATACTAAGGTGGACGTCTATAATTTTGAGGACCTGAGCCTACATTAGTAAAACATGGTGGGCCCATAACGTCAGTACATAAATAACATGTACTGGTATGAAAGTAGACAGAATAACAGCTGGTCAAGTACAGAAGCTCATATGAGTCAAATGATAAAATAACAAGTGTATGAGCCAACAAGTAACACATATATGATATGGACTGATAACTTATGTACCGACCTTATTAGCATCTTATACAATGTTTTGAAAAAAAACATTCACTATAATTTAGGGCCTACACTTTGCCTAGGTGATGCTCTTATCCTACAAGTCGCATACATGATCACAAGATGGCCTTCCGAAGGTGATCTGAGGCAAGTATAAAGCATATGTTGCTCTCATACTTATTGCTATGATATCATACGAGTAACTGTAATCGCAGTCTATATCCAGGTACGCCCCACCCAGGGGCTTACTATGAGGGTCTGCCCGTAGGCCATATATGTCATATGTTGGCTCGAGTCAGGGGAAACCAATAAATGACGTTCCAACTGACTTCCAATAAAAATGATGCCACAAAGGTGGGTACGCCCAATGATTGGGCTCTCTATAGTGGTTTGATCTCGATCCTTTGCACAGAATAACGTCGAGCGATATACCAAGCCAAACCTATATACCCTTCCGTTATTAATGTTTATCAAATAATGCCTTGAAGGCCTATGACATGTGAGTTACGATAATGATCATTTGGCTAGTAGATACAAATGCAACTATACTGTCACCGTTTACCTTTTTAATCCTAACGTGTGATATATATACATATACTGAGGCCTAAGGGGTTCAGGTAGGGAAACTTATGATAGTATGAAAGTATCATAGAAGCTTAACATAAAGAGAAAAAGGTAGATACTTATAAAATTGATGGTAGAACGAAGGAATGATATGTAAGGCAATATAAAGATTCTTCTCTCTTTTCGAGAGTTATATTAACATCAACAGGGAGAAACATGTGACGTAGGGTGGTGCCTTAGCGGTGGGGGAGGGTTTAACTTTACATACCTTAGTGCTTAACTAGGTAGGATAGTATTTCGGGTCCCCAAATGACACTACCCACGGGAGTATAGCTTTTGTATTTCCAACCACTAAGTTCCGCTATCAAAAGGCAACTTAATAACTGCAAGTATAACATATGCGTCCTTTACTAATTCGTAGGAACATTTAACAATTTAATTCCATATTCATCAATTATACCTGAATTCAATTGAATTTCTTAACGATAATCCGAAAGGAATTCTTCCATTTCCAATTTATACAATTCACGATAAATCCACACAATTGATAGGAAACCCTAAAACCCCTTCTTTCACCAAAATCTTCTCTTTTTTTTTTTTTTTCCTTTTTCTTCTCATGAACCCATTTCAAATACTAGTGCCAAAAATTCAAATCAAATATTCCCAAATACTAATATATAATTATATTCAAAATAAACAGTAGAGAATTTACCTCTTGGAACTCAAATTCCAACTATAGACTATATGAACTAGTTCTTGAAGTCCTTTGGGGCTGTCACAAAATTCTTTAACTTATGATTCAAAGAACATAAATACTTTTTCCTCCACGTATAATCCCTTCTTGATACCCTAAATTAATTTGCTCGTTCATAGAGAAGAAAGAGAGGAAGAACAGAAGAAATGGAGAAGGAAAGAAATATAGTAGTTAAAGAAACAAGGCAACACCGCTTGTTTCCTTGTTTTCCTAGAAATGTTTCCAGTGACGGATTGACAAAGTAAGTCCCTAATTCATTTTCTTTTTCCTTCTCTTTAATCTAATTATGAAAATAATTAAAGGTGGCCCCCACATGCCCCTAATATTACCAAATACATAAAAGAAAATATAAAAAAGGGCCATTCATTAATATAAATAACTATACTTATATTATTCTTCATAAACTTAATGTTATACCCTTCTAACAATATTAACTTAGATTCAAAATTTTTTGAGGTGTTACACTTTGCCATCTCGAAGACAACATGATCACTTTATTCCCCTACAACCTGAAAGTATTCCTGTAAGTATAAGACCTTACAGATATAACTATTTTCAAAAAAATGAAATTAAAAGTTAGATCAAAAGAGATGTTGAAGCATGGCATTATCCAGCCCAGCCACTCCCTCTTTTCCTCCCCAGTGTTATTAGTTAAGAAGAAAGATGGAACCTGGAGATTTTGTATGGACTACAGGGAACTAAATAAAATGACTGTGAAGGATAAATTTTCCATTCCCTTGGTTGATGAACTATTAGATTAACTACATGGGGCAGTGGTGTTTTCAAAAATAGATTTGCAGGCTGGCTATCATCAGATTAGAATGAATGAGCCAGACATTCATAAGACAACTTTTAGAACACACTTGGGACATTATGAATTCAAGGTCATGCCCTTTGGACTGACCAATGCCCTTACCTTCCAAAGTCTCATGAACCATGTGTTCAAAGACTATTTGAGGCAGTTTGTTTTGGTATTCTTTGATGATATTCTTATGTATAGTACTATTCAAGAGCATGTGGTTCATCTTTAACAAGTACTGGATGTCCTAAGGAAAGAACAACTATATGCAAAGAAATCAAAATATTCTTTTAGTCAAGACAAGATAGAATACTTGGGACACATTATCACTGGAAAAGGTGTTAAAACTGATCCGACCAAGATAGAAGCTATGGTGAATTGGCCAATGCCAAAAACACTCAAGTCATTGATGGGCTTCTTAGGGCTCATGGGCTATTATAGGAGATTCATCAAAAAATATGGATGGATTAGCAAGCCTTTAACTACCTTATTGAAGAAGAATACTTTTAGTTGGGGTTCAGAATCCACTATTGTATTTCAAAAATTGAAAGATGCTATGAATACAACCCCTGTATTGAGCCTAGCTGATTTTACTAAATCTTTCATTGTGGAAACTGATGCATGTACTAAAGGGATAGGGGCAGTTTTGATGCAGGATGGCAGACCTATAACATATTTTAGCAAAACTATAGCTCCTAAGAACTGGGGGCTTTCTACATATGAAAAAGAGTACTTGGCAGTACTATCTGCTGTTGATAGGTGGAGACACTATCTGATGGTAGGGCATTTCATCATTAGAACTGACCATCACAGCCTCAAATATTTGCTTGAGTAGAAAATTACTACTGCCTTACAATAAAAAGGACTAACTAAGTTGCTCGGCCTAGATTATGAGGTTCAATATAAGAAAGGAACAGAAAATAGGGTGGCTGATACATTATCTAGGAGGTTGGAGAATGAAGCCAGTGTAACAGCTATGACCAGCTTAGAACCTACTTGGATGCAGAAGGTGATTCTTTGCTATGAGCATGACGTCAAGGCCTTACAATTAATTACTGAGTTGATCACCAACCCCACTAATATGGGAAGATATACACTCCATCAAAGAGTAATCAGATATGATCAGAAGATATTCCTTGGAAAAGGAACTGACCTGAGAAGCAAGGTATGCCAAGCACTTCATCTTTCTCCAATGGGGGGGTCACTCTGGTCAGCAGGCCACCTACAAAAGAATAAAGATGATATTTTATTGGCCTAATATGAAGAAAGACATATTTTAGTGGGTGAGTGAATGTGATGTCTGCCAGAGAATTAAATCAGAAAATGTGCACTACCTAGGTCTTCTATAACCACTACCCATCCCTGAGAAGCCATGACATGATATTGGGATGGATTTCATTGAAGGGTTGCCCGATTCTCATCACAAGAATTCTATTTTGGTAGTGGTGGACAGATTGACTAAATATGGTCATTTTATTGCCCTAAAATACCTTACACAGCACAGACTATAGCTGAAGTGTTTCTAAGGGAAATTTATAGGTTACATGGCCTTCCAAAGTCCATTGTGACTGATCGAGACTCTGTCTTACTAGTTTATTTTGGAGACAGTTGTTTAAATCCTTGGGAACTACACTCAATCTGGCCTCAGCTTATCATCCCCAATCGGACGGGCAGATTAAACGGCTCAACAAATGCTTGGAGACTTACTTGAGAGCTATGGTATTTAATAATCCTAAGGAGTGGAGTAAATGGTTGTATCTCACTGAATTTTGGTATAATACCAACTACCACCAGTCACTCAAGTCCACACCATTTGAAGCCCTCTATGGTATCAAACCATCTCAGGTTCCCTTGGGTTCACTAGGCTACTCAACCCAGACACCAGCTGGAGCATGTATTGTCCACACGCAACAAATATTACAATATTTGTGGGATAATCTACTGTTGTCCCAGTCAAGAATAAAGTTTTATGCGGATCACAATAGGTCAAAAAAGACTCTACAGGTGGGTGACAAGGTCTATTTAAAACTGCAACCGTATCGTCAATCCTCAGTGAAAGTGAGGCACAATCTCAAGTTATGTGCAAAATATTATAGGCCCTACGAAGTACTGGAAAAGATAGGGTCAGTGGCTTACCATTTGCATCTTTCACCATGGCCTCAAGTGCACCCAGTCTTCCACGTGTCCCAGCTTAAACGTTGGGTAGGTACAGACATCACCTTGCAGTAGCAACCACCAGTTTGTGACAGTACTAGTCGGGTTATGGTGGAACCCCTCGCAGTAATTCGTCGATGAATGATGCATGCAAACAATACTGCAGCAGTGCAAGTGTTAGTGCATTGGGCTAATCTTAGTGCTGAGGAAGCAACATGGGAAGATTGGAGTTACATTCATAGCCAATTTCCGTAGTTTGTTTCATAGAGTTAACCTTGAGGACAAGGTCGATTTGAAGGAGGAGGGATTGTAATGTCTGGGGGTTGTATATAATTTTGGTTGATGATTTGGGGAATAAGAGTAAAGTGAAAGACACTTGTGTAGTAGAAGCAACCACGTCACTGGTGGGGCTGCCCAAGAGAATAAAACAAAGGGTTGGGATTAGAAGATCATTTCGTGATCCAATGGTGCAGATCAAAAATTCTAGAAGATTCATCTCCAATTCACTAAATATCCCAATTGGAGTTGGAAGTGCCAGTTAGATCATTATCGGTATAAACCATTCTAAAAAATTCTCTCTTTATTTTCTTCTTCTTCTTCTTCACCTTACCTCTCCCGATCCTCACTCTAATTTTTCTTACATGAACTCAGTTGAAGGTTCAAGTACCATCAATGATGGAATAGATGAATGTGTAGTTACAATTTCGTTGTATTCTTTCAGTTGAAATTGAAAAATTCACAACAGTTGACTATCAATAATATTCCCCAATTCGTTACAATCAATTCGTATTTTTGGACATTACACTTTGAAGGCACAACTTTAGTGCTTCCACAGCTTCTATGCACTTCAGCATAGAGGCTAATTATGTAGCTTTGAAGGCAAAACTTTAGTGCTTCCACAACTTCCATGCACTGAAGCATAAAGGTTGATTTTTTGGGGTTGATTGAATATACAGATCATCTACTACTGAAAATGGTTGAAGCAGGGGATAGTTCTTTAACTTCCCCTGAAAACTGGGGCATCCTAGAATTTAATTAAGACGTGTACAAGAGACGCGTTTGAATGTTCAAGTGATCGGGTTGGGTGTGGTTTTAATTTGGGTCGGGTCTGATTTTAATTTGGATTGGATTTGGGATTTATTTTAACTGAATTTCATTTTAAAAAGTTAGCGAATAGAAAATCGACATGTGTCCCTCTGTTATTGATAAAGGTATATTTGTACCTTTTCATTAACGACGAGAGTATATATATACCTAAAGTATAACGAAGGATATGTTTGTACCATTTGTCAAAGTTGAAGATATATTCGTACCTTTTTTGTTCTACATATATGTTCAACTTTTTCATTCTCTCTTTAGTAAGCAATCTGTTTTTGTATGCTAGCCACATGATTACTCTTTGCTTTGGAAGCATGACCGAACTCCACAGTAAATCTGCTTCCCTTAATATAGGAAGGGCACCTAATAATTCAATGTAACTACAAAACACTAAGTAATTGCCTCCTTTAGTCAACTTATAAGTCCCTCTATTGTACCAGTTTGCCAGCTCAACCTTTAAAGTATTTAATTTTCTCCAATACCAACTACAGTTCTGAGGTGGCATATGACTCCAAATATCCCTACTAGTCTTCATATATAATTTATGGACCTATTTTACCCCTAATACATCTTTTTTCACTGCAATTGTCATACGAGTTTGCCTACAGCTGCAACATTCCAATTTTTACTTCCTTTAATATTCAGCTCACCACACTTTTTTGGAGTGCAAATATCTTCCCAAGACACTAAATTCATCTTTCTCTGACCTTCTGAAGCTCCCTAAAGAAATTCTCTACATCTCTTATCAATCTCCTGGAATACACTTTGGGGGAGAATAAATACTGCCCCCCAAAAATTATACATAGAGAAGAAGATTGAAGTGGTAATTTGTATCCTCCCAGCATAGAATAATTGCTTTGCATAACCTGTCCTGATCCTATTAGTAATCTTCTCAATCAGGGTGTGACAATCCACTTTAGACCACTTCTTTGAGGTTAATGGTAGACCAAGATACCTCATAGGCAATGTGCCTAGTGAGAATCCTATTCGGTCCAAAATCCCCTATTTTGTGCTCACATCAGTACCAACCAAAAAGATATTTGATTTGTCCATGTTTACCACCACTCTAGACACTTCACCAAAATGTGCAAGTACTTTCATAATCCTATTAACAGAGGTTATATCTCCTTTACAGAATAACATCAAATCATCAGCAAACACCAGGTGGGTTAATTTTGTAGCCTTACACATAGGATGAGAAGTAAAATAAGGTACTTCACTCATACATCTAAGGCTCCTACTTAAGTACTCCATCACTAGTACAAATAGAAGTAGTGATATTGGATTGCCTTGTCTCAACCCCTCTTCCCTTCAAATTAGCCATGCCCTTCACCATTAATCTTGATGGTAAACTTTGTAGACATCACACATGCCATTACTCGGCTTACAAATGATATAAGAATCCATACCTTGGTAAAACCTCCTCCAAAAAATCCCAACTTACCATGTCATAAGCGTTCCTTAGATCAATTTTCATGAGACATCTAGAAGTAGTCTTTCTATTATAATGCCTGAGAAGATCATGACAAATTAGAACATTATGAGTCAAAGACCTCCCCTCTACAAAAGTTGTCTGGTTTTCAGCCACCACCAAGGCAAGTTTTTGTCTAAGCCTCTTGCAAATCATCTTTGAAATACATTTATAAACTATTTTACAATAAATAATTGACCTGTGCTGGCTAGCATAATGACGTTTGTCAATTTTTGGTATAAGAGTGATGATAGTAGAAATCACCTGACTAAGAAGTTTTCCATTCGCAAAAAAATTCCAGGTCTGCATCAGATATCTCCTCCCCTATTATATTTCAAGCACCTTTGAAAAAACCGCTCCCATAGCCATCAGGGCCTGGGCTCTTGGTGCTACCTATACTGAACACGGCAATCTTTATATCTTTGGAAGTGTAAGGTTTAAGAAGGTCAAGTTGTTACTGAGTAGTCAATATGTAACCCTTCCTTAGGAAACTTTTAAAAGCTTTGACTCTAAACTTTTCCTTTACACCCAACATAGCTTGATAAAATCCAACAAATGTGTCTGCAATAGTCTGCTTATCAGTATGCACCATATGTTGCTCATCCGTGATTTGCACAATGGCATGTTGTAGCTTCTTATGCTTTATTAGTGAGAAAAAATACCTAGTATTATCATCCCCTAATCGTATCCACATAGCTTTACTCCTTTGTAGGAGGAACATCTCGGCCAAGTATGAGGATTCTCTAAACTTCTGGTACATCATTTTTTCTTCCTGGTGTAACTCTACATCTAGAGGTCTTTGGTGTAGTTGAGTTTGGAATTGGGCTAAGACCATTCTATCTTCATCTGCTACTGATTATATTTCAGAAGTATTGTTCATTTAATTTTCTCAAACTCTTCTTCAAAAGCTTAAGCTTCCTGACTATCTGCAACATCTTGCACCCTACCACTTCTACACTCCATCCTTCCTTAACAATTTCCAGAAATTTAGGATGTTTAGACCACACATTACAATATTTAAATGTTGGTCTCTTCATTCTCTCTGCACCTAATACTTGAAGCTTCATCGGGCAATGGTTACTAATCCCTTCAGGCATATAACAAACACTGTAGGCAGGCATAGTATTCAACCATGTAGTATTGATAAACACCCAATCGATCTTAGATAACACTCTATTCTCACTTTGTCTGTCTGTCCATGAATATCTACTTCCCTGGTGAGGCAATTCAACTAAACCACATTTTTCTACACACTCTTGAAAGTCTACAATCTCTGTCATATTTACCACAGTACCTCCCACTCTGTCACTCGTACTTAGCACAGAGTTAAAATCACCCATTAGTAGCCAAGGTAGATTCACTCCTGCGTACATACTTTAATAACTCCACAAACTTCTTTCCTCCATTATATTGAAAGCATACACTATAGTGAGTATAAACGTCTTATTTAACCCAAGATGATCAACATGACATGTTATGGCTTGAGCATTACTACTTAATAAGTGAATTTGGATCAAGTTAGGCCTCCAAGATATCCAGATCCTTCCATTATAATGGTCAGTCAAGTTATTGATATAACCCCATCCTCTAAACATTTTGCTTGCCACTTTGTTGAAATTAATCACTTTCACTTTAGTTTCCACCAATTCCACCAGTCCAATATTCTCTTTATTACAAAGGAGCATCACCTCCTTTAGTTTGTTAGGGGCATTCAAGCCCCTAACATTCCAACACAAGATACTATCCATGAGCCAGGAGAGGTCCTTTCCCTCCTCTCAAATTTTTTATTGGACTATCTGCAGTCTGCTTACTTTTACCTTCATCTTCTAATGCATTGAAGGAGTTTTGTGCCGGAGCATTCTGTTTTGAACCATCTATCAACTGTCTAGGCCGAACTAAATTCCTACTTAGTGGTGTTAACCATCCAGTTGTTACCAACTTGGCACCATTAGGAGAAGTATTAGTCTCAGAACAAACTTGTTTCCCTTGTTGCACCTGCACTTTTCCTGCATCCTGTACCCGCTCATTCTGTTGCATTGTTGGTTCTTCATTTCTTTGAGGCTTCTTCTCCCCTGCTGTTGTCTTTGCTCGATAAGCATTTTCATCATGCCCATATTTTTCACAGAACTTGCATAATGTGGGCTTCCAGTCATACTGCACCCTCTGTTCCACCAGGTTTCCTTTCTCATTTTTGAACAAAATTTTCTCCGGTAATTTTCCATCCATTGCTACTTCAATTAGCAATCGAGCAAAATTTAGCCCCATTTTCTTCTCCGTATGGCTGTCCACGATCAAAGGTTTCCCAATCAAACTATCAATCTTGCTCAATCCCTTAGGGCTCCAGTACTTGAATTCCAAGCCTGGTAGTTTAACCCATATGGGAACTGTGTATAATTCCTCCTTAGTGAACTCCATGTCCGAGTGCCAAGCTTTGACGATGAACTGTTTGTTATCAAAGTGGTATATCCCACCTTGAATAACCTCAGTTCCCCCTGACTCAGTATCAAATCGAACTCCGTATCAATGTCATCCATCTCAATTTCACAAACCGTTTCCTTTCCATGTGTTGCGGGTTCAAAAAATTCCAATTTAAATCCTGCATTTTCCACTTTAGCTCAGAGGCGGATCCAGAATTTCAAACTTGTGGGTTCCCAAGACTCCTTTCCTACCACTAAGTTATCCCTTGGTTTAGTTATGGGTTCCCACCTATTAATATTTATAACTTTGACGATTTTTCTATGTAATTTTAAGCTTTACGGTAGCGGATGTGGGTCTCGGGAACCCACACCTTCTACTCTACATCCGCCGCTGCTTTAGCTATGTCGAAATTATCCCAAACTGAAGCCCGTTTCGTATTCTCCTCCATGGCCTCCACCTCCTCTGCCTAGGACATCCGACTTCGACTACTTGACCCTTGATTCCCCTCAGTCTGGACCATATGTACTGCTTCTGCATAGTTAATTATTGTTGAATTGCTGGTTCATAGTGTGTGTATTTGCTTCCTTCGCCATTTGTGCCTTTCCAAGTCAGGGTTCGTTCTCTCCTCCCCATGGGCGGTGCAGTTAAGCTAACATGCACTGAGAGAAAACGATCCCTATTGAAAAGTTCCGCCTTCCTTGCTGTCTAGTTAAGTTCATAACTCTTTTCTGGATTGGAATGCATTTTAACCACAACCAAGTTCTAGCCTCCTGGCACTACTTGTTCTATGACTTGCTTGTTACCACTGCCTGTGGTATGCAAGAATTGCATGGGATGTTAAAAGATGCTCAATGAAGTCTCTCATGTCTTGTGGTTTGCCTACTCTCCCACCAGCTCTCAGCAAAAGATATCCTCAAATGATTATGAACTTACATAGAACGTTGGATGGGTGCACCCAAGGGTGTGACCTAGTGGTCAATGACATGTTTTGAGCACCATGAGGTCTCACAGAGTTAAATGATACTTGTTGCTGGTGGAAGGTGGCAGGTATCTTTGGACACCACGGTTATAAAGAAAAACCGTAAAGCCGTAGGATCAAGGATGGGTCGTTAAGAGTATCTTTGGCTTGCCTTACCTTGCTCTAAATGAGTCTCAGAAATGGAAACAAAAATGCTTTTCTTCCCCTACCAAGTCGATTTTCTCAATATATCATATACAGGCAACGTATTTGGGAGAAAGTAAGTTCATTTCTCACCAAATAACAAACAAAATTATGTCAAATTAAATACATTATAGATGTGATTCTGAAAAAAAAACCAGGGTTATCATTAAACTAACTAAAACACTAAAGTGGTTTGTATGTAAGTTCATTTCTCACCAAATAACAAACGAAATTATGTCAAATTAAATACATTATAGATGTGATTCTGAAAAAAGACCAGGTTATCATTAAACTAACTAAAACACTAAAGTGGTTTGTATGAAGTAAAACTAATATTTTCAATTTTTATTATATATGGTTGCTCACAAAATTTTAAAAAGAAATCGCTTTCCTACCGGAAAGGAAAAACAAGTTTCTTAAGTAACACCCTAGGTGTGTCCGATATGGAAGAAAAATATTTTTTTAGGAAAATAAGTGGTTTCTTATATGTGAAGGGGAGAGAAATGTGGGATATTAATCCAAACATCTTTTTTTTTTTTTTTATAACTGTGGTGTCTGGGCTACGCACCTCGACTAATTCCACGGGACATCTCAGATGTTACAAAAGATAATGATGTCCAAGAAGTTCTTAGTGGAAGCAGGATACAATCTGGAGTTTCTTAGTATTGACAAGTTCTCAATCAAGAAGCTATACTTGAAGATGTCAAGAGGAATCTCAGAAAGTTCTATGATTAAGAAATATTTGCAATAAATTTGGAGTTCCTAAGTGGTGCTTCATGGTGATGGATGACCAAATAAATATAAAGGATAATTGAGGTATATTATAGCCAACAATGAGTATATTCTTTGTAGGATAGCTAATAAAATTGAGATAAAACTTTATTTTTCAATGTGTTTTCTCTTCTGCTATACGTGTAAATTATTGCGACGGCTCGGAACATGTAGACGAGCTTTATAGGAAGAAGTGGGCAGTTATGAAATATGAATGGGAAAAAGAATTAAGGCAGAGTTTTATAGGATGACACTGTAGGGATAGCATATGCTAGATTTCATTAAAGTATGGCTAGCATATTATTAATTCATTTTATATTTATATGTATGAAATTATATATAATTACTTTTTTTTATACATAAGTATTATTTGAGGGAAGTTCTAGATGAGGTTGGAGATGATTTCTACTTTGATGAGACGGATAAAAAGCATATGAATGTGGAGTTAAAGTATAGTTACTGCCTACGGGTACAATTCTTTTCCAAATTCCTATTAATACATAGGAGTAATATTTTATGCACCAAAGTGTTTTTTTATCCTCTATTTAGCCAGAAAGACACCATGTAATCTTGGGGAATCAAAAAAGACAGTCAAGGTAGTTATACAAGAAGTTTCTTCAAGAGGATTGCTGCGAACTAGGCTAAGAAAATATATTTACAATAGCGGACATTCTTTTATTTTACTAGGAAGAAAGATCGCTCGATATGAAAAGGCATTTTCCTGTGTATGGCAACAATAATAGCGTGTTTCGTCAAAATTTTAAAATCTACTACGCTTTTTACCAATATTGGGGAATCGTTTGGTCATAGATTTTTTCAATTAGTTTTTAGGAAAAAAAAACTTGGTAAATAGTGCTTGGCCATACAATTTGTCATTATCTGATTAAGTATTTTTGACAAATAATTTAAATTCTTAAATAATAGAAAAATTAGTATTTGGGCTAAATTTCATTTTTTGTGCAAATTTTATTTATTTTTATGTTCTTTGTTTGTAATACTGTTATTTATCCTGAGTCGGGGGTCTATTGAAAATAGCCTCTTTACTTCATCTGAGGTAGGGGTATGCATCGGTCGGTTTAGTTCGATTTTATGTGTTATTGGTTCGGTTTACGATTTTTAAATGTGCAAAACCAATAACCAACCAATAAGATATTTTCTTTTCGTTTTTCGATTTATCGGTTTTTGGTGCTTAACGGTTCGGTTTTCGGTTTAACCAATAAGAAAATACTTATAAAATAAAAATAGTAACAACTAAAAAAATAAATAAATCTTAGTTGCTGCCAAAATCATACGCAATGCGTTTTAGTTTACAAGAATCTTCAAACTTGAACTGAATGTTAGTTCAAAAAAAAAAACTGAATCCTAATTATTGGAAGCTACTAAATGCTCCAAGTTTTTCAATATGACAATACCCGAGTTTTGTATTGTGCCTTTGTTGCCCTGAATAGGTTAATACTTTGTGAATCTCTGAATTAGGAATAAGTAGTGTGTGTGTATATATATATATATTAGTAATATAAATATTTAGATATATAACACAAATAGAAGTAAAACAATAACTTAGTGTATCCTTATTGGGTTATCGGTTAACCGATAACCCAATAAGCTAAAACCAAAATCGAACCGTTTACCCAATAAATTTTTTTTTTATAAAACCAATAGAAAATCATTAACCCAATAACATTTTTATCGGTTCGATTTATCGGTCAGTTCGATTTTTGCACACTCCTAATCTGAGGTAGTGATATAGACTGCGTACACTTTATCCCTCCCTTTTCTCCCAACTCCACTTTATGGGAGTACATCGGATATGTTATTATTGATATTTTAAAAGTTTAATTTTACTCTAAATTTTATCTTTTATAAAAACACCCTCTATTTGTTGATCCCAACAAACATATGTATCTGCGGCCGAATGAGTAAAAATAATTTGACAAGCTTGAGAAACGCACTGTAAAGGACTCGCTCACCTTATGTACTGTATTTTTATTTATGACATATTTTTTTGGTGTTCGACTCTCGATGGTATTTTCACATTGCATTGTAAAAAGGTAACGTGGGTACAAAGTAAATGTTCCTTTTTAACGTTCCTAAGTACTGCTGCATATTTCTTATTTTTGTTAATATAAAATTATGATTATTTTTAATAATTTTTAAAACTTATAGCTATAAATCATTATTTCTTAAAAAGTGAAACATATTTTTCAAATATTGATTAAACACATGGTAAAACTTTGCCTAAATCTTCACCTTAAAACAAGAAGTTAAAAATATTTGTTAATCTATGGTCAAACGCTAGTTAGAACGGTACTTTGTATTTGGCCAGTATTTCAAATACTTTCGATTAAGAAAACACTACTCTTCTAGTTTTTGAAAGACAATTCTTATTACTACTTGAAGACACTTATCTATTCTTTAAAAACTTAGCCTAAAACACACTAAAGGACAACCCTGTTAGGATTTGCACTGAATTTCCTACTTTACCTGATTTTCTACCATAATTAAAATTACCTTTTTTGGTGAAAGAAGTTTCCTATTAGCTTCCGCATGATACCCTTTCGATTTCGAACCCACCCCCCGGTGTATTAACGCTCCCGCTATGCGCAGGATTTGGGAAAGGGCCCCACCGCAAGGGTGTAATGTACGCAACCTTACCTTGCATTTCTGTCGGAGACTGTTTCCATGGCTTGAACCCATGACCTCCTGATCACATGATAACAACTTTATGAGTTACTCCAAGGCTCCCTTTCAATTTTCTAAATAAGGATTTTTGAATATATATATATAAGAGTAGTCTTAGGTAGGGGTGTTCTGCTAGCCTCCTATATTGATATATTGTGTTTTAATAGTGACAAACTAATAAAGGAAATATGCAGGATACACCGAAGAGGTTATCAAGGCAAGAAGGATCATTTTTGAAGCTGAACTTGGAATAGCATCTCACAAGATCCCTAACTTCAAGAAAGTCAGAGCTAGATTCGGAATAGCATCATGAGAAGATCTCATTAGATTTCTAACTACAAGAAAGCCAATCGTACTAACGATGGATCACAAAACAAACATGAAAAATAGATTTCACAGGGAATCATGGAAAAAAAAAAGAAGATCACACCATCTATATTATCTAATATTGACATTATGACAGTGGGTCTAATTTTGAGAAAGAAAGATCTTATTATACATATAGACATATCTGATATGGACGTACCGTATGATGTGAATCCTAAATCAATAAATCAATTCAAATCCTTTATTGAGAAGAATTCTGTTGGGTTTTCCTTTTAGAGCAAAGAAGCCAGATCAGATGAAGGTATAAATAAAAAGATTGAAGACCGAAGATAACACAAAACTTCACAGGAAACTCTTAGTGTCTCAATCTTAGTCTTCATAAATCTTTATAATATTTTATTTATAATAGTTACAAAAAGAGAAAGATTGAGTCAACTTAGTTATACAAGTTGAGGTTGTGTCACAAGATCTGAATAACAAAATAAGATTCAAAAATTGTGTAACTTTTCTGTAATTCCATTCTCTTTTTGAAAGCTCTAAATGAAGCCCTTGTAACCCAAGGGGACTGGAGTACGCACCACACTGGTGATCTGAACTAAGTTAAATTTCAGTATTTTTACTTACTTGCTTATTTACGCTTTCAGTTTTAATTCGATTTTGTTTAGTATATTAACCTACAGGTGAGTTGACTGTCAAGATTGATCAGTCAACTCAGAAAAAGTTTTCAATTCACCTTCCCACTCTTGAATTTCAATTGACCCCTTTTGAATTTCAGTTGGTATCAGAGCAGGTCTCACTAAAGTGTTGCTTAACCGCACATCAGAAAAGATTAAATGGCCAACTATCAAATTCCAAGAGCACTTCTTCAAGACGGGCACTAATCAATAAGACCATCATACTTCAATGGACAACACCACTCTTATTGAAAGAACAGATTCAAGATTTTTGTACAGTCAAATGACTTTCAAGCCTGGGTGGTCATCAAGAAAGGACCAAAACCTATACCAAGGATCAAAGACAATGACAAATAGAAGGACAAGGAATCAAGCAGCTTTGACTTGGACGACTTCGAAAATTTTAAAATCGCCAAGGAACAACAAGAGATAATTGAAAATAACACAAGAGCTATAAGTCATAGTGTAGTTAGCAGAGCAGAGTATGACAAGATATCAACTTGTAAAATGGCAAAAGAAATGTGGGATAAATTAAAAGTTACCTACAAAGGTACTATTAAAGTAAAAGGAGGCAAAGACTAATGCTTTGGTCAATGAATATGAGCTTTTTGAAATGGAAGAAAATAAAGGCGTGGAATCAACGTTTGCACCATTCAACAAAATTATTTATGAACTAAAATCCTTAGGAATGATCTACTCAAATAGTCTTCAAAGTCAAAAAAAGTTTGTAAGGAGTCTCCCAAAAGTACAGGAAACTAAAGCTGCCATTCTAGAAAATGAGGATCTTCACAACATGACCTATGACGAACTAAGAGGTAATCTTATTGCTTATGAACAAAATCACATAAATAGGTACACCAAAGAAGAAGGAAAAACTTGTGGCCTTCAATGCCGTAACCCGTGGAGAATAAGAGTATTTGGACGAAGATAACAATGAAGGAATGGCTCTCATAAATCGTGGAGTAAGGTAAATTTTAAGGCAGAGGCAGCAGAGACCTCAAAGCTATATTTTCTAAAGTAGTATATATTTAACATGTACATGTGTATATGTTTTATAAATTAGTATACAACTATATATTTAGTGTGTGTATATTGTAGTAGTATATGTTTTATTTAAAGTAGTACATATATTGAATGATACGTATATATGTGTATATATCTTCTATAGACATATATATTTAACGTATACATGTGTCTATGTTTTATTAACTATATATTTAATGTGTGTATATATTGTAGTATATGTTTTATTTAAAGTAGTACATATATTGAATGGTACGTATATATGTGTATATATCTTCTATAGACGTATATATTTAACAAATCCATGTGTATATGTTTTATAAATTGTTATATATATCATTATATTGTAGTATATATCTTGTAGTATATATTTTATTTAGAGTAGTATATATATTTAACTAACGTATAGTCGTATACACGATTACATGTGTAATTGTATATATGTATTATGTGTATATATTTTTTAAATTCTAATGTAGTATATACTATATATATAGTGTATATATATTGTTTAATGTATTTAAAATGTATATAGGTGGGTATATATAGTGTATATTGGAGAAAAACTTTTTTCTTTGTTTTTGATCGATTTTGATTGGATTTTTAACTGGTTTTGACCGGGTTTAGGTAGGTTGGACCAGGTTGGGTTAAGTGAGTCGGTTCAGGATTGTTTTTAAAAATTTTACTGTTGGGTCCGAAATCGAACCGACCCATTTAATCAGACCCGGAACCGGATCGATCCACAACCCGGCTAAATCTCACGGACCGATTCCGAATTGATCCGGACCGACCCACTTAACACCCTTAAGTTCTGCTTGATACTGAATGGTGCAAAAAGAAATCTGCCAAAGTAAAGACTGATCTACCCAAGATAAGCCAAAATATTTCTAATCCTATACTTTATGATGAAGGAAATAAAGAAACTCAAGGACCGACCAATTCGATTGAGGGAGGATTGCTGACTCTTCAGGAGTCTACTAGCAGGTTGCTGCAGCTGAGTAAGGAAACTAGTACTAATGTAGACACAGTTTGCTTAACAATTGATGCATTGAAGCAGGAGGGTGTCAACCTCTTTAACAGACTATTTGCTAAAGTGGACTCTATCAAATTCTAGGTCAACTTCTCCAACAACGAGCTTGTCATTTCAGTCCAGAACTTCTACTTTATTTTCTCCAAAAATATTGAGAAGTCTTATGAACGTTTCTATCACAATATGCACAATATCCTTACTTACTTTCTGGCTAAATGTCTTGTGACTTCTTATTCAAAAGGGATTTTGTTTTTCTACTTTTGATTTGTACCTAATAGTTTTTAAACTGACTCTGACATACACTCTGCTTACCTCCCCGCTTCCTTTTTTTGCATAAACATTGACTAGTTATCTAGTATACAGTCTGCTTGCTTTTCATATTTGTCTATTTTTGCAAGCTCTGTTTATTTTTATTATATCAAGAAGGGGAGAAGTCAAACATAAGATAGATCTTCGAGTAAGGGGGGAGCCAACCAACTACAAATATAAGTGATTCAGCTAATGATGACTCAAAAGGAGTCAGCAAGTAAAGGGAAGTCAGCCGACTACAAACGCAGGAAAGTCAATCGATGTTTATTATTTGTCATTATCAAAATGGTGAAGATTGTTAGCCTCCTCTATTGATATATTATATTTTAATAATGATAAACTAATAAAGAAAAATATGCATGATACACCGAAGAGGAAATCAAGGCACGAAAGATCGTTCCCGGAGATGAACTTGAAATAGCATCTCACAAGATCCGTAACTTCAAGAAAGCCGGAGATGGATTTGGAATAGCATCGTGAGAAGATCTCATTAGATCCCTAACTACAAGGAAGTCAATCGTACTAAAGAAAATCACAGAGCAAACATGAAAAGCAGATTTCACAAGGAATCACGAAAGAAAGGAAGGAAAATTATACGCGCTACATGGACATATCTGATATGGACATGTATGACTGTGGGTCTATTTTTGAGAAAGAAAGATCGAATCATACGTACAGACAAATGTAATATAAACGTACCATATGATGTGAATCCTCAATCAAGGAATCAATTCAAATCCTTGATTAAGAAGAAATCCCTTGGTTTTCCTTTTAGAGCAAAGAAGTTAGATCAGATGAAGGCTATAAATAAGAAGATTGAAGATCGAACACGGCACACAACTTCACATAAATTTTTTAGTGTGTCTTAGTCGTTAGTCTTCATAAAGCTTTGTAATTTTTGATTTATAATAGTTACAAAAAGAGAAAGATCGAGTCAACTTAGTTACACCAGTTGAGGCTGTGTCACAAGATCTGAATAAAAAAATAAGATTCAGAAATTGTTCAACTCCTCTGTAATTCCATTCTCTCTTTGAAAGCTCAAAGAAAGCCCTTGAAACCTAAGGGGAGTAGAGTAGGCACCACACTGGTGATCCGAACTAGAATAAATTTATGTGTTTTTACTTACTTGCTTATTTTACGCTTTCAATTTTAATTTGATTTTGTTTAGTATACTAACCTGAAGGTGAGTTAACTCAGAATAAGTTTTGAATGCCCCCACCCTCCACCTCCACCTCCAAAGTTTCACGTCATGATTCGGTGTAGATCTATTTTTTAAGTTTCTAAAACTAAACAAAATCAAATAATAAAAATCATTGGTTAATCTTGTCTATTTGATTTGATTTTTTCGATTTTTAACTAACTAACGATAAATTGATAATGATAAAATAATGAAGACGTAAAACAATATTTTAAATGAACATTAAGAATCAACAAATTTCTCTTTATTATTAAGTGTATTCATATCTTCAATTATTTTTGAATAATATTTCAATGTTTTAATATGTTTAACTTGCATAATTATAGAGGGTACTCCACATCACATGTCTAACATCCACAAATATGTAACTTTAAATAAAATGATTAATTCTGCAAAAATCAAAGAAAATGATTAATTCTGCAAAAATCAAAGGAACAAGACATTTAAAAGCACACGGATTCCTTTGACAAAGAAAATTACATATAGAATTAGAATGTTGGTTTGAGCATATCTTTTTAAAATGTGGTAATACACGTGAAAGAAATAAACTAAAATCAAATTAATGATTAAAAAATATAAAATACTTGTAATTATTTATGAAAAGCTAATATCATATATTTAATTAATTATAAAATTTATGTGTATAATTTAACGATTAGATTTTTTATTTAGTCAGTTAATCTTCAATAAACTAAACTAAACTAAATATTTCAATTTTTAAAATTTAAAAATAAACCAGACCAAATACCCTTTTTTAAAACAGTTTGATTTGGTTCACGGTTCAAATTGGTTTTCAACCAATCCATGAAAACCCCTAGGCCCCTCAGCTTTCCTCCAAGTTGGCGAACTTGGCCGAACAGTATGATAGGCAACAGACATAACGAAATTGGTTTGAAAACAAGACGCGAAAGCATTCAAAAGTAAAGATTCACTTCGCTTCGTAAATAACTTAAAATTAACAAGTTTCTCTACAAATTCATCCAACATACTGAAATGCAACTAATCAAGCCATTGAGACTTGCTATGATGCCTAATCCTCAGAAAATCCTGCTCATCACAAAACATTTGATTACAGACCTATGGTAAAAAGGGGCTATTTTGGGGGTTTGAGGGAGGGGTGGCAGAGGTGGAAATGTTGTGCGCTTGTTTCTTTCTTCTCACTTGATAGGAGCTTGTAAGTCATCATGGCAGCCAACACAATGCCAACTGCAATAGGAGACTTCAGAATCTTCTCTCCTTCATTTTTCATCCTGTAAGAAGGACTCTGAAAATTTACACAACATAAAGCAAACAAAAACCAGTGGAAACTGATTCCGAATATTATTAATGTCTAAAAGCACGTTAACATTTTCCCTATATATGGCATAGTTGAGAAAGGGAAAGTTTGAGGGCTTTCCTTTCTCTTGTTTAGTTTAATCACTCGAAGAAAACACTACAGAGAAATATTTTCCTCTACTTCATCCACAGTTTCTCTCTTCCTACTTTCCCTTTTTTTCTCTTCTTTTTCCTAAATCCAGACAAAAGAACAGAAGACGAACATCCTTCATGTTTTACCCAGTGGCTGACACTAAATACAGAAAATGGAGCTTTTTCCAAAAATAAATAACTGAACAAAAACCAGAGAGAATGCATCCACTAGATATTTCTCATACATCTTAAACGCTGATTAATTTCATTTCTTGTCCATCCATTCCAACTACTACAAAAATTTACCTCAATAATTACCTCTTTAACCGGCACTACTGAAAACACCAGCTATGGTTGAATCACAGGTAAACTACAATTCAGACTGAAGAACTCCATGTGCTATGTTTTACTTGACATGTGGTAATAATGTTCAGACCTACCAAGTGCACTTACCTTTAATTATAGCTCATCTTTTCCTGGACCTTGCTCTGCAGCTTTATCCCGATTCTTCTGGATATAGTCAATAAAGCCTTCTTTGGTCCTTTCACCTTGATACGGCGAGATCTTTCCACTTGCTGACTTGAAATAAAGAGTAGGATAACCTTGGACCTCAAAAGTTCCCTGTGGAATATCATTAGCAGTAGCATCCTACATAACAAAGCAAAAGAAAACTTTGTTAGAAATTTCCAATACTTAAATTGCAAATATTTAGAGAAGACTGCAGTAGCTTCCCGACAAAGGTGAACCTATACACTAAGGTGGAAGAATAGCGAGACGCATTTATAAAATAGAAGGCTTCAAACACTGTTCTTTCAGATAACTGCAACAACATTTAAGGACATTGTTTCACATGTTAAGCTTGCAAAATCTGCTAGGTAACAATTCATACAGCATGTCCAAGTCTATACTGGCAAGCAGATGCATGATGCTCGGGCTTGATTGTTTTACCTTCAGTACTATGTAGCACTTCACTATGCTGGTAAACACTCTGCCCTAGCTATGAGAGCATCAAAGTGAACAATGGATGGTACTTTGTCCAGATTGGATGTTTACTCATTTTTGTTATCAGGGGCCCAATCTAATCCGGTTTTACATAAACTACAATTACACACTACACGTGGCAAAAAGTTACAGAACCCACTTCTAATTCCTAGAATTTACATTCCTCCATTACTGAAAACCAAAAAGAATTTAGTGGCACAACATGTTCCTCCATTTTTACTCTAAAGCAAATTAACAAATTCAAGGTTCACAATATATATTCCAGAACTATAAGATAATGATGAGCTTTGAGTAGGAATCTCACAATTTTGGCAATCATAACATCTGCATCATTTTCAAACGAGGCAGCCACTTCATCAAGGATTGGGGCCAACTGCTTGCAGTGTCCACACCAAGGGGCATAGAACTCGAGGAGTACTATAAGAAACAACAACCGCATGAATTATTGTTACTGCATATCCAACAAAAATTCTCACAAAAGAACATGAATGAGTTCAGGAAGAAGAACAAGTTGAACACAAGGATGATGAGCCTCAGGGAAAATGGAAGAAAGAAATTGAACCATGCCACATAATTGACTCGTTATTTCCCATGTGGCAGTGAATAGTGATAACATGACATCATACTGCACGTAAAAGATTATGATGCAGCTTGTTTAATTAATGTTACGCCATTTTCTGCAGATGTTGATGTTACTTATTCACATTTGCTTAACAGCCAAAAACAAGAAGTTCGAGTATCTCCAGATAGCCACTGTTTTAATTACTCCCTCCGTTTAAAAAAGAATGACCTATTTTGACTTGACACGGAGTTTTAAGAAAATAAAGAAACTTTGGACTCTTGTGGTCTTAAATTAAAGTTGTGTCAAATGTACCAAAATGCATTTTAATCTTGTGGTCTTTAACATGCCATGTGGAAAGTTGGAATTAAAGTATTGCCAAAAAAGGAAAGGGAATTCTTTTTTAAACGGACTAAAAGGAAAAGTAGGTCATTCTTTTTTAAACGGAGGGAGTAATTATATACATATGTCATGCTGACAAGCCACACGAGATGGTGAAATACAATTTGATTTTCAATTATTTATACTCCCTCCGTTTCATTTTAGTTGGTCTTCTTTCTAAAAATATTTGTTTCAATTTAGTTGTCCTATTGATAAATCAAGAGGATTTTAATATGTTTTTCCAATAATAACCTCATCATTAAATGACTAAACAAGTCGTATATATTCAAATTTTTATTTTCAAAGCATAATTAATAAGGCAAATTAGGTAAAATAGACCCCTAATAAATATTTTTTTTAATGGGTGTGTCAAGTCTAAGGCCCAACTACTACGAAACGGAGGGAGTACTACACAAGAATGCATGACAAATAAGACAATAAGACAATAAAACATATATGAACTACCTAAGATGCAACTGAACAAAATGTCAATAAATTTTGCACATTTGGTAGGGAATACCATTCTTCCCAGAGTTGAAGACCATATCCTGGAAACTGTCAGCAACCACAACTTTAACAGGTTCACTGTTAACCTCTGGGGTAGGTTCTGATTTTTTGAAAGGTTTCACCTTGCCATCCTGAAATATGATCGAGAAATTACTTTAAAAACTATACAAGAAACAAATTGCCCACTGAAATAATGTTTCTTGAGGACTTCTCTTTTCATTCAGTTTGCTTACTTATTAAGCAAAACTTTGAATTTAAGAAGATAATAGAATGTACAACCAAAGAGATGATAAGATGAATTTAATAGATGATGGGAGAGAAAACCTGGGAGAAACAAGCAAGAGAAAATTTTTTAAAAAAAGGGAGCATCATCACCTTAAACTCTTTAACCCATGAAGCAATGTGATCAGGCTCAACATTTGGTTTGAGATATTTCTCTCCATCATTTTTCTGTATGATGATCAGAGGTACCTGATCCTCTTTAAGTCCAAAGTACTGCTCAATGATGCCAAATATATCATCATGTTAACATCATTCGATAAGAAATGATTCAAATGCAACTGATAAGAAACCTTACCTGGAAGGCACCTTGACTAGCCTCAACATCACCAATTAAGAAACTAATATCGCTGCTTTTGTACTGCTTGGCAACTTCATGATACTTAGATTTGAAAGTATCAATTAGGTCACTGTTGAAGTTGACGAACAACATGGCCTGCAGGTTCCGTAAATCTATGATTAGAAACTACTCCCAAATGTGATAGGGAATTGTGGTTGGGTGGACGGGTGTGGGTGGGTGGGTAGTACTTCAGGAAGTGCTTATGCTGATTGCAGAAATGAAAGAGAATCTAAGAACGAGTGCAATTAAAGACCATAACCAGAATTGAAGCAAATAACTGTTTCTAAACTGATTTGTTTTTTATTTTTTTGAAACTGATAATTGAAGAACAACAACAACAACAACAAACCCAGTGTATTCCCACCTAGTGGGGTCTGGGGGGTAAGATGTACGCAGTCCATACCTCTACCTCTGAAGAAGTAGAAAGGCTGTTTCTGATAGACCCCCGACTCAAGGCACGAGATACCACACAAACACATAGTAAAGCACAGAAGCAGATTACATAACATAAATACGGCACCCATAAGTAATATAAAACAGAGGAGAGCAGAGGAAAGCACACAAATTCGTAATGAAACATGGAACACGGAATCATAACAGGAATAAAAACCCCACCAAGTAATTCCCTACACTAGCGACCCAAACTGATAATTGAAGAAGTTATCTTAAAAAGAACCTACCCAAAAAAAAACAACTTAAAAGAAAATCCTGTTCCAAGTTTACTCTTCTAATATATCAAACAATATTCCTCCAAAATGGAAAACAAGATGCACCAAGAGAAGCTAATAGCATGCGTTATGCGATTCATCTGTATAGCGTCTTATATGTTTAAACTAAAGAGATCTATCAACAAAACACAGATGCGGGTTTAGAAAGCAAGAAGACTATCAGAATCTCAACAGACACTATAAATCTGGTAGAGACCAAGTAAACGTCGCACCTTAGCATTTGGACTGTTGAAGAATTTAATAACAAATGGATGGTTGTTGGGGTCCTTGTTAAATACAGTCACGGTAGGAATAGTTGCTTCTTCAACTAACTTTGCCAAGGCATCCACATCAAACTCCTACAAGTACATATGATCAATTGTTGATTGTCTAGTACATCAGAAAATATAGAAGATTTTCACACAGATATAATACCTGGAAATCTATGAAAAGCTCATCAAAGGGCTTGAATAACCGAACCACGGGGCCAGAAACTGATGAATCCCCACGAGGAAGGAGTTTAGCATCCGAAGTATGACCAAAATCATAGTCAGCACGCAATCTCTCAGCCAGAGCTGTAAAATTCTCAAATTTCTCCCCAGAGAACTCAGGAAAGACACCAACCTATAAGAATTTTCATACTTATCAACTCCAGTTCTGTATATTTCTTGAGGTCTAAAAGAATACATAACAAACAGTGAGAGAGTGTGATTGTTTATTTATTGGGTCACTCCAGTGTGAGCAGATGTATTTGTGGCCGTGTGTACACATATAATGAGAGAGATGCAGAGAGGAGCAGCCACTCACAATATTGATCTTATTGACATCGATGACAGCATCTGCATCCTCAGAAGATTTAATTTCAGCAGAAGCAGGGCCACTTTGTTTCTTCACGTAAGAAACAATACCATCCGCCTCACGTGGTCCTTTATAATCTTGAACAACGCTACCTCCATATCTCAAGATCTTAATTGTGGGGAAACCTCTTATCTCGAACTCACTGGCAAGAACCTTGTTTGCCTCCTCATTGGCATCAACTTTGGCCAGAAAAATTGGTGGATCAGTTTGGCTTAAAACTTGCGCTGCTTTCTCAAACTGCAAATTAACCAAGAAAAATGTTTAAATATATTGTCCTTCCTTATGCTCCAAAGGCTATTACTCTTTTAAAATACGAAGGAATGTGTTACTGGTTCTTACTTCTGGAGCAAGTTTCTTGCAGTGACCACACCTATAAATATCAAAGTAATTAGTAAACTTGGAAAAAAAAAGGTAATTTGGTTCTAATTTGAGGCATTGAATTTTCATATAACTTGAATAGAAACAATCATCAACAGAAATGCAAATAACTTCATTGATTCAATTATCAAGATGCACAAAAGCTTCTAGCTTTGACCGTTTAGTCAGAGTCTCAGAGAATCAACTGTATCATTAAGTAAAAATATACATCATTCTTGCTGAAATTATTTCCTTTCCAGTATTTGGTAACCATGAATTTTGGAAATTCAAGGAAAAATGGTAGAACGACCGTATTCGTCCAAAAGTCACTTTTCTTTATTAAAACAAAAAAATATTCCAACTCTTGTTTCATATCACTTACTCCATTCAAGACTTGGACATAGTAATCAATCTTCACTACTCGAGGATATCCACAATAATTATCCTGCACCTCGTATGAATAACCATATATCTCCAACTTTCAATTCAAATTAAACACCAGAAAATAATTTCACAAAGTAAAATATTTGCCCAGCAGAATATATTTTTCATGAAAACCATACTATTTCGCAAAAAAGGCAATCTAGATCTAAAATAGTAAAAGATCCAACTTATGGTAATTTCCGTAGCTTTTTTTTTTTAATAAGCCTGATGTCCCGGCCAGTATGCACGCACCTCGACTAAATCAACGGGACACCTAGCAACAGGTATCACATACTCTGTCCACAAAGGCTAGAACATACAGGAAAATTTCACCTATTTTTTTTTGTTTCTGTTGAAAATTGAACCTGAGTGCTCAACCCACACGTCATTGACCACTAGGTCGCACCCTCGGTACTAATATCCATCCGTAGCATCTGTTTAAGCTTACATTTACAGAATCCGGATCGACTTCCAATAGTAAAAAAAGTATACAGACAAAAAATCAGTCTTTTAACGGATAAAATATCTGAAATTTGCGTTCGAACAAAGAAGCTACAGATTCAAAAACAAATAGCAAAATAAAATCAGAGCGATATTTAGTTACCAAGGAGCGTAGAATTCGACGACGATGAATTTGTGTTGACCTACAAAATCAGAGAAATTGGAGTGATCCAGAGTAACAACGAATTCCTTTGATTCGCTCTCAGAAGCGTGAGATGTCAATCCCAGCAATGCGAAAATACAGATAAATAAGGCAATCCAAACCCTAATCGCCATTTTTTTACTCTCTTTTCAGCTCACTGAATAATACTAATATCTTTCAGTTTTGTGTGTGGATATCGACAGGATTTTATATAGGATGCAGATGGGAGCTATGTGCGGAGTCCTTTTTCACTATTGTGAGGAAATATCTAAAATAGCCCCTCCTATCTTTTATTTCGCATTCCAATTCTCTCCTAATAAAAATATACTACAAAAATGGAATTTGATTTTTATTGAAAGGTTTACTACTCCTATAATCTTTTACTTTCTCTGTACCGGGCAGCTTAGCAAATATTCAGGGTTCTCTTTTGGTAAAAATTATATACTCCCTTCGTTTTTTAAAAAATAACCTGCTTTTCTTTTCAATTCATTTAAAAAAGAATGATTTTTTTTCCTTTTTTAGTAATACTTTAATTTTAATTTTCCATATAGCATGTTTAGAACTACAAGATTAAAAAACATTTTGGTACATTTGACACAACTTTATTTTAAGACCACAAAATTCAAAAGTCTTCTTTATTTTCTTTCATCTTGTGTCAAGTCAAAGTAGGTCATTCTTTTTTAAACGGAGAGAGTAATAAATATTGAACGTTCTTCAATTATTTTATCTATGTACTTTTAAGTTCTTTTGACAAAACTCTCCATTATCCGTATGTAGGTTCATTTTTCTATTTTGTTAGAGAACTTTCACTTTATAGTTAATACTTTTATTAAAAAGGTTTTTATTCGATATTTGATATTCATATTAAAGTCTAATTAATCAAAATTTGTGTCAAATAAGATTTTGATTGAGAGTAACACACCCTATCAAGATTTTTCCATTCTCAAACTCAAAATCAAAATCTCTAAAAGCTTATATATGCATTGAACACGAATTCTTCGATAAATTGATATTTAGGTAAAATCATAAGTTGAAATATATCCTTCAGACTCTAATTTTAAATATGTATTCTGTAATGAAGCAACATTGGCATCAGTTATTTTGCTTTTGTATGTTCAATTTGGATTTAAAGGGGAACCGTAAAGTTTATGGTAAATAGAGTTAAGATTATGCTATTTAAGATTGTATATAACATACCTTTGTGGTTCAACAAATTTTTATACTCTACACATCAAGAGTTTTAGTGATTGGGCTGCTCTTTATATTCAATTTGGATTATTTGAATTTATATAATGTAATGTTTATTAAAGGAAAAATGAGTTTTATTAAACAAAAATCAGTATTTAAATTTAAGTGTGATTTCTAATGAAAATTTGAAGGAATCTTATTTATCATCAATGTTTTGTGTAATAAATATTTCTTATTAATCTAACAACTAAAGTATGTGAAGATAAAACATGTCTTAATTTAATTGGACATGAAATTTAAAAAATTAAAGATTTTTTTTAATATTGTTGTCCTTTGAATCATGTCGTCTTAATATTATTACTAGTTTCACGAGGCACGTGTTAAGTTCAGACCCAAGCTCAAATTATAAAATAATAATTTAAATTTAAAAATATATTTTATATTATATCTTTTTTACTTTATAATCAGTATATCTAATGATCTGTTAAACAAGTCTTGTTGATAAATTTTCATAATTATTAGAGTTGTTAATCACACAATTGGATAATATTAAATAAAATATTATTTATGAGGAAAAGAATATTATTAGAGAATTACAATATATTAAAAAACTACAAGTAATTTGATATTTTATATAATTAAATAGTTAAAATATTTAATAATTATGCTTCGATGAAGATCATAAATAGAAAAAAATATTGATATTTTTATAAAATTTGCAAGTATATCTTATAGAAGCATCTCAAAAAAAGTCAATACTTTTAAGTTTATATTATAATAATTATAACCTCAATCAAGAGTCTTTATATAAATCAACTTAATAAGGATATATAAAGATATTAAATGATAATTAAACTACATTAATAGATTACTCTATTCGGTCTATCTATTTATTATATTATTTTTTACACACTCCTTACAAAAGTAACCTATTCGTTTCATTTTAATTATTATTTTATACTTTTTTTTCACTATGAGAAATAATAGATATAACATATTGTTTATTATACTATAATATCAAAAGGAATCATGAGATTGTAGTTAAAATCATTGAAAACTTTAATATTGTGTCAAAAAATAGCTCATTGAAAACTTTAATATTGTGTCAAAAAATAGTTTGAATTTTTTTGAGTTAAAGCGATTGTTGATTTAAAATGAAGAGAGTTTTAATTTAAATAGTAATCTAACATATGGTAAGAAGAAATCAATTATAAAAATCTAAGTGAAATGGTTTTAACAAAAGAAATAAGGGCGAAACTGAAAATATGTAATAAAAATATACTACCATGTGTAGTAATTTTATTTCACTAAAAAATTTAAAAATCAAAAAAATCTTTGTGAGGACTATCAAAATTTCAAGATCTAAATAGATATTCTAATATATAAGTAGATAACGTAGAATGTTAAAATTTTAAAAAAAAATACTAAATATAAAAAAGACACTTTTTAAAAATTAAAACAAATCAAAAATAAAGTAAGACAAATAAATCATTCCCTCTGTTCCTAGTTACTAAATTAGAATTGTTCAAAAATAGAAGCAAGACATATCACTCCCTATATTTATTTTTATCTATCACGATTTTTTTTTAGAATCAAATATTATGAATTTTGATCAATAATTTAAGATATATTTTTGTTAATTATATTAAAATGTATAAAATGTAATTTATAGTATTATTTATATAATTTCTAAATATTCAAATTCTAACTTAAAATAATAAATTAGTTTTATTTAATTTAACTTTAAAAATTAATAAAATGGCAAAATGACCTTCTGGACCCCTGTACTAGGTCGGTTTTGTAAGTTGGACATTTCTACTTACATGTTTGTCATCTGAACCCCCGAACCCACTAAAAAATAATATTTTAAACCCTTTGATCGTTGACTTTCCCTATGTGGAATTAAAATGTTGACTAGGACAAGGAGTGTGATTGCACTCGCCTATGATGCAAGTGAGAGTCAACTTTATATTAAAATATTTTTTAAAAAAATAAAAATAACATTAAAATTTTAAAAAAATAAAAAGGATCCTTTTTTTTCCTCCATATTTTTAATTTAAAATATTTTTTAATTTTAAAAATAATAAATTTAAAAATAAAAAATAAAAAGTCCCCCTCCCCGTCCAACCCACCCCAGCCTTCACCCTCATTCAGCCTCCTCCCCGCGCCTAGCCACCACCCCACCCCACCCTCACCCCCGTCCAGCCCCCTCTCCCGTACGAGAGACGTAAATTGAAGGACAACACAAAATAAGGGCAAAAGTGCAAATGACTCGGTATACAACTGTACATCATTCTAATTGGAGCAAACTTAAATGTAAGCACAAGAGGTCCACAGTTCGATTTTCAGAAATTTGAGGCTCAGAATTTTACATTTTTGCTCAGACAAAGAGAAGACAACCACGCCATAGCTGCAAAATCACCAGTTGCACGCAAAAAAGTAAGCCTCGTTAAAATTTTTCAACTTTCTTTTTCTTAGAGGGCTACATTAGAAATCAAACACGGATGACATTCATCATAAAAGCATTTCCTTTTGTACCAAATACACCCTTGTAGAATAACAATACAACACAATAGGTAACAACCATCCAAACAAGTTACAAGAGTAAAATTGAAGCTCAGATCTGTTGATAAAATAAGAGAATGAAGACATCGCCATGGCTGCAAACCTCGGATTGTGTCTAGGTCACCCAGCCAAGATATGGGCCTATTAATATTTATATATTCCTAAAGAGGGTCTGTAGTTGATATTGTTGTTGTTCATTGTTAAAAAAAAAAAAGTTGTTGTTTTACTTTTTAAATTTTGTTTTATTTACTTTCTTAATTTATCGGAAACAACCTTTTTACTTCTTTAGAGGTAGAGGTATGAACTGCGTACATCTTACCCTCCCCAGACCTCACTATGTGAGAATACACTGGGTTTGTTGTTTTTGTATTTTACTTTCTTAATTTAAATTTTTATTTTGTTTAGGATTAATTTTGTAATTTTTATAAATTGTTAAAGATATTTAAATAAAAATTAAAAATTCATTTGTTTGTGTATGTGAATTTATAGTTAAAACTTTAAATTAATTGGAGAGAAATTTCAATTATTTAGAATAAATTTGATGTTTAATTAAATTTATTGTGTTTGTGTATTAGAATTTATAATTAAAAATTTAAATTTATAGTTGAAAATTTAAATTAATTTAAATTAAAAATTTATTGTGTTTGTGTTTTAGGATTTCTATAATTTATAAAAAGAATTTATTTAATTAAATTAATTTTATTATTTAATTTTTTATCTAGTATTTTAAAAATAACATAAAATTTAATGTAATACTTAAAAATGACATGGCGGCTGGCGTGGCAGCTGACGTGGCGAAAGTGTGTTACACTCACCAAAAAAGTGTTTAAAATATTACTTTTTAGTTGATTTAAAGGTTTAGATGACAAATATATAAGTAGAAGTGTCCAACTTATAAAACCGACATAGTATAGAAATTCAGAAGGTCATTTTGCCTAATAAAATTAACAATTGGTAAGCAAAATATAGCAATTATTTTTAAAAAAACAGTGTATATATAATTGTTCTAGACTTGTAAATTATTATTGAAAAGGATACTAAGGTTATTTAATAAGAGAAGTAGAGTTCTTGGAGTCCTTTTCGTGATTCAATGGCCCACAAATTTAAAAAAGAATTGCAGTAGCTGTTAGAGAAGGGGACAAACGAGGATACTGCCTCGTGACTGGACACTACACCACTCGCGAGGCTAACAATTAAACAACACACTCGCTCACTGCTATGTCACATGTAACACGTGGAAGAATATGATTTGTGGTTACATATCAGCTGCCAAATGAAATCCAGACAGCTCTTAAGTGTTACGTGCATCGTTAACGTCGGGAGAGCCGCACGTGCTGTGCATGTGTGCTCTTTCTGGGTGCTCAATTTCTTCAAAAATACTGCTGTATTTAGTGCCACTCAATAGAATAGTAGTAGTAGTACTTAGCTATCAGCAAATGGCCTTACAAGAAAAATTAAAGAAACATGTGGCGTTAGGCGTTATTAGCCTTAAGACATGAGGTCGAGCCACAGATTTTTAACACGGTAAGGGATCGGTTGGTAGGAGAGATAAAAGTAAATAATTTGGAGATAAAATTTTAATATTTTATAATTATTTATTTAGTTGTATATTTTAAAATAATTTATTTTAGAATTATTAATTAATATCGGAATAAGTTATTCCTTTAGTATAGTAATATCATGATAAGTTATCATTGATTAAAATAATTAAAATGATAAAAGTACTCCATAAACTCTTTTTATAATCATTTTTCACATCCAAGCATATTCACAATATATTTAATACTCCATCCGTTTCATAAATAAATAAATTGTTGGATTTTGACACACAAATTAAGGAAAAAACATTAAAGACATAAATTTAACACAACTTTCTATTTTTACCCCCCAAGAAGAAAAAACTGACCTTGTAATACCTTTTCAAAAGTTAATTGGTTGTCAAATCATAAGGGTAAATTTGAAAAAAATTCAATGATTCACTTATTTTGAAACATCAATAAACACCCCAATAATTCATTTATTTCGAAACGGAGGGAGTACCATTTATAATAACATTCACAACCTTCACTACTCGTTATTTTATGACAAAACTTTATATATTTTTATTTAAAAAATTACACTATATAAATATATTTTTTATTTATGAATATATTACATGTTAAATTTGTTTGACTAATTATTATGTTTATTTATATATTTTGATTTTTCTTAAGAATAATAAAAATATTGATTTTAAATTAAATAATTTTTTAATCACTTGAAAATTGATATTGTATATATCAATGAAAATGAATTTTAATATTTTATAGTATATGAGTGACATGTGTTTAAATGAAGTGATATAAACAATAAATTCTCTCTTACTTTAACAAATTTAAATTGAAAGTTTTATTTCAAACTAAATAAGTTGTAGTAAGTTTTTTTTTAAAACACACTGGACATAATCATGGAAAGGCACACAAAAAAATTAAGCTAAATAATTTCAAAATTTTATTTTTAAATATACATGACATAATCATGAAAATGCACATAACAAAAAACTAAGCTACATAAGATGGAAGTTTTATTTTTAAGAATGAATATTTAAAGTTTGAAAAAAAATTATATAATAAAAGCTAAATAAGATGGAGGGTATTTTTGTAATCAATTAACTTATTCTTAGAAATTATACCATGCATATTATTTTGAATACAACAAACCAAACACTCAATAAGAAATAATCCTAACATAATTAATTCAGTATGACTTATCCCAGCATAACTTATCACATCATAACTAATCTCAGTATAACTTATATTCAAATCAAACGACCTCTAAGGGTCGTTTGGTAGAAGAGACAAGAAAAATAATTTCAGAATAAAATTTGAGATTAATTTTATCCCATGTTTGATATAAAGTAGAATTTAATTTTGTGACTATTTTATTCCACCATTTATATTAAAATGATAAAAATACTATCCCATGTAATGGGTCGGACAAAATAATCCCATAAAATATTCCACTCATGAGATATCCCTATGTATCCCATCCGATGTACCCAACGACCCCTAAAACTCAAAAAGCTAGTGAGAGTTTCCAACCAAAACAAAATTAAAGAAAAAAGTTAAATATGAATAACAATAACTTATAATATAATAATGTAATAATATAATAATATAATAATATAATATATAATAATATATTAAAAGTGTGAAGGGCCTTAAAAATATCGTTTGAACATTTTCCCCTTCATTCAAAGTCTTTGCTTTCGACAAAATCATCTTTTCACTATTTTTTTAATATTTAAGAGTTAAAAATTAATTAAATATATTTATGATAAAACCTTTCCTTATTAGAATTCATCAAAATTAGTAACCACATTTTCATTAGTTTAAGAATTCTAAATCAACTGAATTTAATTTTAAGAAAACTTAAAACCTTTTTGCCCTTAGACATAAAATTATCTTTTATATTTAAAAACACTTTTGAAACACCCTGGATTTTGGACTTGGAAAATTCATGAGCTTTGAGCTCACTATCCTAGTAACGACTCATCATATGAGTCATATGGTGTGGGTACGGGTCAGGTGACCCTAGTCGTTAGGTGTCCAATAAGTGGTGGTTGAATTTTTGGTCCTAGTAATGACTTGGTGGTACAGGTCGTTAGGGGTGGTGACGGGTCGTTAGGAAGATCCTTAACTAAATTAGTAATTTAGTGACTTGACTTGGCTCTGAGTACGAGTGACTCACTAAGAGCGTTGAGGATACGTTAAGAGTGGTAGGCTTGAGTCATATGTTGTCCAGTGTCCAATCCCTTGGGTTCTGTCTTGGATACGTCTAGACCATACGAGTCGTATGGTCAGGTCACGAGAGGGGTCATGCAGTCGTATGATGGACGGTATATAGGTGTCCAACTCACTGTCTTGGTGACGACTCAAGGGTGCGAGTCATATGATATGGTGACGAGTCGATGGATCGACTCGTAACCAAGGATGGTTTTTTACATCTTTAAGCCGGGGGCACTTTAGACATTTCCCACTCAAAAACCTTAAGACCCCACGTCCTTATAACACTTTTTGGTCATTGATTCCACACTTTACAAGATTAAACATCCTCTTTACTCTCTCAAAATCCTCTCAAGCAAATTGGCTAGGATTTCTCCAAAGTGGTCGTTTAAGGGCTTAAGGATCAATTTCTCTCTGTGAATCTTTGTTATTCAGTCATATGACTCTTCCCTCATTGTTAGATTACTAAAAACACATGTTTAAAACATTGTTCATGAATCATTAATGGTGGTTATGAAATCAAGTTTGAGGGGTTTGAAGGCATATTATTGAATATTGTTTTCTATGATTTAAATTATTATTTTGCATGTTTTTATTATGGTTTTGCACATGCAGGTGCATGAGAATGGTGATTTGATGAAGGAGTCATGATTGAGCCCCAAATTTGATGATTTTAACTTTGATAATGACATGCCCTCAACCTGTTTGTGAAATTGTTAATGAAAATGATTTTGTCACATAGTTTGATTATTCTTAGAATCTTTGCATTGCATAAATGGTAAATGGAACATAAATTGGTTTTGGTTGGTTTTATATGGTTTTGGAAAGGCCTTGGTGGCCATGGTTTGATTATAAATGGTTTTGATTAGTTGAAAACGATGGAGTCTAATTTGGTTTAATCGTTTATATGGCATAAGGTAATAAACTTGAAAGCTTTAATTTTGGTATGATGCTATCAATGGTTAATGTCTAATTAAAAGACTCCTTGATAAATTATTAGGAATATGTAAATAATTTAATATGGGCTTAAAGAGGGTTGAGTAGCAAAATCGTGGAAGGTGGAGATCTCGGGGGGACTGACATTGGAAACTCACATTTGCCGATGTGAGGGTGGTCTTGGTGACTGTGAGCATGATGTTACATTTTATATTTTATGATGTACTAGTTATCTCATATTCTTTTCTTCGATCGTAGGCTCATATGCACTAGGCCCCTTTCAGTAGGGGGAGCTGAACCCATATAGCCCGTGGATGGTTTTAGGACGACCAAGCTACACAACCCAGATTAAGGTTTTAAATGCATGCTAAGCCTTGTTCCTTATACCGGTATGATATATATATATATATATGCATATATGTGATTGAATATGGTTATTTAATTTGGTTTTAAATGATGTCATTATTTTGCCTTTATCCCTAAGTTACATGCTAGTGTTCACTCTGCTAATCATCTTTGTGTGCTGTATTCCCATACGATGCAAGAACCGGCCATAGTACCATTCCTCCTTCTCAGTGACTTAGATTTGGGAACAACTTTGAGTCAAATTGAAGTGGTGAGCTTTCATACTCCGGAAGACCTCATTTCATGCTATGGACTTCTTTTTATTATTGTCATTTCTTTGGTCTTGGTTTTGGCTATGGTCGGGGGCATATCCCGATCAAATGTTCTTTGATTCTGGTTAGAGGCTTTGTCGGACTACTATAGGCATAGGCGGTGTTGGTATTAGTGTTAGGCTTGATATTGATATTGGCATTGAGATTGGTATTGGTTGGACACTTGGTTGTGACTATTTGGTTATGGTTACAGAATTCATCTTATGTTTTTAAATTATTATTGTTTTATCTTGTTATATGCTCAAAATTCTTTCTATAGAAGGAGTAAGACAGTTATGATTGGGTATTTTGGGTGATCTCCGGTCCTGATTGGACTTGAGATACCCAACACGACTAGGCCTTGGTTAGAGTCGTATCAGATTGGTATCAGAGCCCTAGGTTCATGATCAATTGGAAGTCCACAAAGCCGTATTGAGTAGAGTCTCTTTAAGGGGTGTGTAGCGCGCCACACTTATAAGAAAAAAGCTACGAGGCATTTAAGAATATTTTTTTTCTTGTGTTTGTTTGGGAGCTGTAGAGTCTAAGGTCCTGAAATTTTCTCTAATACCCATTTTGTTCGCTTTTTAGATCATGCCTCCCTGATGATTTGAAGCTTAAGACAACTCCTCTGTCCCACCCGGGGATAATTTTGATGGAACACATCCTACTTATGAGGTCCAGACTCGATCGAGGGGTCCAATTCTTGATTATTCTCCTTGTGTTCCACCGGTCCCCTCCAATTCTTCTCGGGCTCCTCAGGCTGATGTGACGAATGCTGAGTTTCATCAGTCTATTCAAATATTGGCACAGTTGGTAGCTTTTAAGGCCGAAAATGGTGCTTTTGTTACTCCATCTTCTGAGGCCACAAGGGTTGGACAATTTATGAGGTTGATCCCTCATGTGTTCACTAGTGTTACGATTGAGGAAAATCCTTAAGGTTTTATTGATGAGATAGAAAATATTTACCATGTTATGCATGCTACTAATGCGGAGGGTGTAGAATTTTTTGCCTACCAACTGAAAGGCATAACATACCAATGGTATGAGGAATGAGAACAGGCTAGGGGCGACGATGCTGAGTCGGCCTTGTGGGATGATTTCTCTGGTGCTTTTTTGGACTGTTTCTTTCCACATGAGCTGAGGGAAGAGAAGGCGAAAGAGTTTATTAACCTGAAGCAAGGCAATATGTCAGTCAAGAAGTATGCGTTGATGTTTCACCAGTTGTCTCAGTATGCTCCGGAGTTGGTTGCTAGCATGGGGGCCAGAATGAGGAAGTTCGCTTTTGGGTTATCTCGAGACTTGATTTTGGAGAGTAAGGTTTCCTTGTTGAACAAGAACATGGATATCTACAGGTTGGTTGTGTACATGCAACAGGTTAAGGAAGAGAAGAAGAAGTAGATGGATATTGGGAAAAAGCAGAGTAAGAAGTTTAGATTTTTTGAGCAGGGCGATGGCTAACAGCAGAGTGGAAGAGGTGGTGAAAAGTGGTCCAAAAAGAAGTGGGGTAGTTCTGGGTCTCACTCAACGGCTAGTGCTCCCTACCCAAAGCTTTCGGGTGACAGGAGTTTTCATGGTGGCGATAATTATAGGGCACAAGATGCCCAATCTCAGGCTAGTGAGGCCCAATCAGCTCCTTCATATCCTCACTGCAAATTTTATGGTCGATTGCATCAGGGTTACTGTGATAAAGGAAAGGACAAGTGCTTCAACTATGGTCAGCCAAGGCATATGATTAGAAACTGTCCTGTTGGTAAAGTTGCTTCTGTGGCAAACAAGGTTCCCGTTGCCACTTCATCAGCTCCGGCACCAAAGAGTGCACCATCTGGCTCCGCCACTTGTCAGAACCACCTCTACATTCTTACTACCCATCAGGAGTTCGCGGCATCTCTTGATGCGTTACTGGTATGTTGAAACTCTTTTCCCATGATGTTTACTATTTACTTAATTCGGGGTCTACTCTTTCTTATGTGACCCCATTTGTGACTGTGCATTTTGGTTTTGATCCAAAGTATATTTCGGACCCATTTTCTATTTCTACCTCGGTGGGTGACTCTTGGTTCCAGGAGAGTCTAGGGGTTGTGTGGTATCTGCGGGTGGTCGAGAGAGTTTGGTTGATCTATTTGAGTTAGACATGGTTGATTTCTATATCATATTGGGGATGGATTGGTTTCACTCGTGCTATGCTTCTCTAAACTATTAGACCCGTAAGGTCATCTTTAAATTCCTTAGTGACCCAATTATTGAGTGGGAGGTTAGTTCCTTAGCTCCTAAGGAGAGGTTCATATCATCTCTTAGATTCCATAAATTAATTTCCAAGGGGATTTGGTCGGGGTTAAAGATTCTAACTCGTAGTGTCCTTCTTTACATTTCGTCTCAATGGTAAATGAGTTTCTCGAGGTCTTTTCTAATGACCTTCCTGGTGTTCCTCTCAATAGGAAGATTGATTTTGGGATAGATCTTGTTTCGGACACTCGTCCTATTTCTATTCCCCCATATAGAATGGCTCCAACCTAGTTGAAGGAACAACTAAAAGATCTTTTAAAAAAGGGTTTCATCCGTCCTAGTGTGTCTTTGTGGAGTGCACCAGGTTTAGTCGTGCATAAGAAGGATGGTTCCCTTTGACTGTGTATTGATTATCGGTAATTGAACAAGGTGACGGTAAAGAATAAGTACCCTCTTCCAAGGATATATAATTTGTTTGTTCAACTTTAGGGTGCTAAGTGCTTCTCCAAGATTAATCTTTGGTCTGGTTATCATCAGCTAAAGATTCAGGAGGTGGATATTCCTAAGACTGCCTTTTGTATCTGGTATCGGCATTTTAAGTTCCTGGTTATGTCTTTTGGATTGACCAATGCCCTAACGATATTCATAGACTTGATAAAATAAGTATTTCATCAATTTTTGGATTTGATCATCATTGTGTTCATTGACAATATTCTGGTGTACTCTAAGAGTGAGGTGGATCATGCCTATCACCTCCACATTGTGTTGTATACCCTAAAAGTACAACAGTTGTATGCCAAATTTTTGAAATGTGAATTCTGGTTAACGCTGTCACTTTTTTGGGTCATGTAATTTTTAGTGAAGGGATCATGGTGGATCTTCAAAAAGTTTCAGTGGTTAAGAAGTGGCCTAGACCCACGACTCTAATCGATATTCGGAGCTTCTTGGGTTTAGCTAGCTACTACAAGATATTTGTGGAAAGTTTTTTGGGTGCCCCATTTACTAAGTTGACTCAAAAGAAGGTAAAGTTCTCATGGTCTGATGCTTGTGAGGGTAGCTTTGAGAAACTAAAGGATAAGCTGACTTCAATACTGGTCTTGACGTTTCCTAAAGGCACAGATGGATTTATGGTTTATTGTGATGCGTCCCTTGTGGGGCTTGGTTGCATTTTGATACAGTATGACCAGGTGATAGCTTATGTCTCTAGATAGTTGAAGATGCATGGGAAGAATTATTTGACTCATGACTTAAAGTTATTGGATATGGTATTTGCATTAAAAATTTGACGTCACTATCTGTATGGAGTGCATGTGGATATCTTTTCAAATCATAAGATCCGACAATATGTGTTTACTTAGAAAGAGTTGAACCTCATGCAAAAGAGATGGCTTGAGCTGCTTAATGATTATGACATAAGTCTTCACTACCATTTTAGTAAAGCTAACATGGTTTCTGATGCTCTTAGCAGGTTATCCATAGGGAGTCTAGCTCATGTGGATAAGGGAAAATAAGAATTGGTGAAATATGTTCACCGTTTGGATAACCTTGGAGTTTGCCTCTTAGACTTTGAAGATGGTGGTATGTTTGTTCAGGAGTTGGCGAAGTCGTCCCTGGGTGCTGAGGTAAAGAGAAATAATTGTTAGATCATATCTGATGAGGATCAAGGGTGATATAAATGGGCAGAAAGTAATGAATTTTGAGATTAGTGGTGATGGTACCTTACGATACCAAAAGAGATTATGCATTCCAGATATGGATGGATTGAGAAAGAGGATCTTGGCTGAGGCGCATGAGTTGCGCTATGCTATTCATCCTGGATCGACAAAAATGTATCATGACCTTAAGAAAATATATTAGTGGAATAATATGAAGCGGGATATGGCTAGTTTTGTGGCTAAATACATGGTGTGCCAACAAGTAAAAGTTGAGCACATAAGGCCCGAAGGGTTATGTAAAGAGATTGAGTTGCCTGTGTGGAAGTGGGAAGTAATCAACATGGATTTTGTTACTTGTCTTCCTTGGTATCAGAATCAGTTTGAGTTGATTTGGGTCATCGTGGATAGGATGACTAATTCTGCTCACTTTTTGCCAGTGAGGACAAACTTTTTGACAGAGAATTATGCAAGGTTGTACCTCCAAAAGATTGTGAAGTTGCATGGGGTTCCTATTTCTATCATCTTGGATCGTGGTACTCAATTTTCATCACACTTTTGGTGGCCATTTTACAAAGGTTTGGGGACCAAAGTGAGTCTTAGTACTGCTTTCGATCTGCAATTGGATGGGCAAGCGGAAAAGACTATTCAGACATTGGAAGATATGCTTTGTGCTTGCATGATTGACTATAGTGGTAGTTGGGTTGAGTATTTGCCTCTTATAGAGTTTACATATAATAATAGCTACCACTATAGCATTAGAATGGCTCCGTTTGAAGTCTTGTATGGTAGGAGGTGTAGTTCTCCTATTGGGTGGTTCGAGGTTGGTGAGGCAGAAATATTTGGTCCGAATTTCGTTCACCAAGTTATGGAGAAGGTGAATGTGATTCGAGATAGGCTTAAAGTTGCCCATAGTCGCCAGAAGTCCTATGCAGATGTGAGGCATAGGAAGTTAGAGTTTGAGGCTGTGGATAGGGTGTTCTTGAAGGTGTCTCTCATGAATAAAGTGATGCGGTTTGGGAAAAAAGGGAAGATTAGTCCCCACTATATTGGTCTGTACTTGGTTATGAGAAGGGTTGTCAATGTTATGTATGAGTTAGAGTTGCCTTCTAGTTTGAGCTTTATTCACCCAGTGTTCCATGTTTCTATGTTGAGGAAGTGAGTGGGTGATCCATCGCAAATTATGCCTATCAAAGGTAGTGGTATTTTGGATTTTCTGTCTTATGGGGAGGTCCTTATTGAAATCTTGGATCAACAGGCTTGTCGGTTGTATACCAAGGACTTAGCTTCGGTAAACATTCAATGTAGGAACCACAAGGTGGAAGAGGCTACATGGGAAGCTTAATAGGACATAAAGTCAAAGTATCCATTCCTATTTCCCGTTCTAAAAAATCGTGCTTGAGGTATGTGTTGTTCTTAGCATCTCTATTTTCTGTCATTGTTAAAGGTAAATTGTGAATTCCTTGGTAATCTATTTTCTGTCTTAAAGCCTAAAGGTAAGAGTAGAGATATTTGGGGGTTTAAATCGTGATAGTCATTGCCTTGTTCAATTATTCGAGGATGAATGATCCAAATGGGGGAGTGTAATACCCCATATTTTTGGACTAGAATTCAAATCATTGTTCCTATGCATACAGATCTGAACCGATTGAATCTATGTCTATGTATGGGTGATTATCAATTCTATAGTGTGGTGATATCTTTTTATATAAATCGAGATCATAAAAATCTCCTCACTCAAAAACAAGTTAAGGACTCTTCTATCGATAGAGTTTTAACGAATTCTCCAACTAGGGTACAATTTAGATGAGTGTATCCCCTAGAAGATATCAACTTAGGTGTCATACTATATATCAAATGAAAGGTGTTTGAGTCTTCTTTCTAATGCAGTTGATTTCACCTTAATCCAATATCGAAGTGGAAAGTTCTGCTCATTTTAGATCAGCATGCCCGGCTGTCAACAAGGTGACGACTTGAGGTAAAAAGCCGTCCACTAAGTGACAACTTTTTAACCAAGTTGTTAGCCTTAACCAGAATGTGATCAACTCTAGATAAAAAGTGATGACTTAAGGTGATAAGCCGTCAACTAAGTGATGACTTATCAACTAAGTCGTCACTCATAACCAAAATATGATCAACCTCAATTACAAAGTAACGATTTGAGGTGATAAACCATCAATTAATTGATGACTTATCAGCCAAGTTGTCACCCTTAAACAAAAAAGGTCCAAATCAAACTATAGGTTGACAACTTAAGTTGATAAGCCATCAACTAGTTGATAAGCTATCAACTAAGTCATCAACAAAATTTCAGCAATTCTAATTTAGCTTCGAAGGGGTATTTTGGTCTTTTCCTTACCTCAAACTCTAACCCTCCCCCCACGACTTAAATCACCTCATAAGCGTATTTAGTCATTATCAATCAGTTTTTACAAGCCATTAACCCTTTTTATTCCCAAGAACAAGATTAGGGTTTTCTCTCAAGATCATCTCTCAAGAACAAGATTCAAGTTCTTCTTCAAGAAAATCAATAAGTTGTGTTTCCCAATCCAAGAACGTTCAAGAAAAGTTAATTCTCTTACAAGATTAAAACTTTAAGGTATGTTTGATGTTCATCCTTGGGTTCCTTTAACCCATGGAGTCCAAGAATTCATTTTCAAGATTTAAAATCATGAATTTACATATTTGCAATGAACTATCTCCATGAATCCTTATGAATATCAATTTTACATGGTGTTTACAAGTAATTGTTGTTGAAGTTAAACTTTACAAGTTGGAATAATGATGTTTTCATATTAAATCCTAAATTTATGGTTCAGTATTGTAGCCACGTGATTAATTATATGTTTTAAACTATTCCCATGCTTTAAATTTATGGCCCTCATGTGTTTGCTGAAATGTCTAAGGGATGAGTTTTTGCAAAATGGTTCCTATCATGGTTTTAAAGTGTTCATGTGTTCCTATTGTTATTGCCATCGAGTCCTGGGGGTTATGAATACACGAAAACTTAGCTATTTCCTTATTCTTGGTAGTTTCAGAATGGTTCCAGATATGTAAAGAACATTAACAGTCAGCTATTATATTCAGTTAAACTGAGAACAGTTCAGAAGTCAGTGTCTTTCAGTTAGGAGTAAAACTTAGCACCGACTAAAATGATTCACTTGTATCCCCCGTCAGTACGCATGAGACGTTAGTAGTAGTACCTAGGTTCCAAACCTACGGCACCACTGTAGACTTTGAGGGGTCCTCATCAATTAGGCATGACACTCTCGTCCTTTGAGATATCAAATTAGTGGATCCATACAACCATTGTCACTATCCATGGCACGGTATTGACACTCTTCCAACTGGGGTTATAGGTTGGACCCTGATAGTACATTAGGACATGTCAGTTATAGGTAGCTCCCATAGTCTCAGTTCAGTATTTAGTACAGAGCTCAGTTTCAGGGTTGCTTGATCATAACATACATCTATCAATTATTCAATATCAGTAATTTAGTATTTCAGTTTACAGACTATATCAGAAACATGTTTTATGCTTGGTCATGCATTCTCAGATTTTACAACGTTCACACATTCATACCAGTTATTCAGCTACCTTGAGATATTGTCAGTCTTTTAATTCATGCATATAACCCATGCATATCAGCCTAACCTTATCTCGTATACCAGTACATTCAAAGTACTGATCGCATACTCATTTCTTGCGCTATGATGTCTTATATCATAGGTTCAGATGCTCAAGTTTCCAACCGTACTTAGACATAATAGCGCCTCAGTAGCAACAACAGTGGTGAGTCCTCATATATCGAGGATTATTTATGTTTATTTAGGTTTTTCAGTTCAGTAGTCAGTCAGAGTTAGTTGGGAGCTTGTCCCATCAAGTCCTCAGTCAGTTAGAGGCTTTCAGACACTTTCAGATAGTCAATTAGATTATCAGTTTTTATCAGTTTTCAGATAATTGCTTTCAGTCTTATGATTCAGTATTGTTTTTATTTTCTAAAACTTTATGGCATTATCAATTGAATTTTCTACATATGTCTTCATCATTATTATATTATTCAGTGCTCACACTAGGTACCAGATTATTGGTTAGCTTGTGGTCTTTCTCGGGACCGTAAGCACTGTATGGCCACCAGGGTGTATTTTTGAGTCGTTAGAAATTTGGTATCAGAGCCTAAAGTCTTACAGTATCCTAGGGAGTCTGAGAGCCGCGTTGAGTAGAGTCTTATGCATGTGTGTGAAGTGCACCACAATTATGGGTGAGAGGTTACAAGACGTTTTAGGAAAAATTTCCCTTCTTTTATGTCTCAGATCATGCATTAGAAGTGTTCTCTAAGGAACTTATGCAAATTCACACTTTACTCTATTTGTGCCAACTTTGCCTTATTCTTGAGGCAACAGAAATAGCCAAGCTTAAATCCTTTCAGATAGAACTTTCTCAGACATTCCCCATAGACAGTTATGTGATTGCATGCCTGATTAAAAGGATCCCATCAGTGCCCTCACGTTCTAAAGTTTGAAATATTTTATTCTTGATCATGAAAAATTATGATTTGACCCAAAGCCAGATGTGCTTTCAGATCCCTTCTCAGAATCCTATGACATGTATGACCTAGAGTTAGAAATATGAATCCAGAAGTTTAGTAGCAGTAAAGTGGGGGGATAGTGTTATCTAAATTTGGTGGACTATGTATCCGTAGGGCTAGTTGTATGAAAGGTGAATTAGTAGGCTTGATAACAGTGTATGCAGGAATTTAAGATAAGTATAATGGTGTGGGTGTGCTTATATAGTACCCTTGAGTGCTAAGTCTGATTGGGGCTAGTAATATAGTAATTGATGTTCTTACCAGCTAAGTTATGGGCTGTAGGATGTTGATGTCGGATGTCTAGGTATAATGGTAATTCTCATGGTTTAGGAAGAAATATAAGTTTAGAGATATGATATTAGTAGGCTACGAAGAAAGTTAGTATGGTTCCTTAAAGGTTTGAGAATATCTATGATAAGTGTTAGAATCGAAGTATGAATCTTGGAAGATTGAGCTAATAGAAAGTAGAGTTGAAGTACTAAATGGTGTGAACTCATGATATAGTTATACTCCTAGAAATTCTAAGTTAGTCAGTGTTTAAGTTATTGTATGATGATGATTGTCAGGGCTATAGAAAGCTAAGAATTGCATATCTGAAGGTAGGGGTGGGCATGGTATGGTATATACCGAATTACCATACCGAACCAAAATTTTTGATACCGTGGTTTTTGATATTATGGTATTTGGTATGGTATATGGTATACATTTTAAAATTTTTAGGTATATGGTATGGTATACGGTATTTACAAATGACATACCGAAATAACGAAGACCATACCAAAGTATATATAGTTATATAAGTACAAACAACAACAACAAACCCAGTGTATTCCCACTTAGTGGGGTCTGGGGGGGGGGGTTAAGATGTACGCAGTCCATACCTCTACCTCTGATGAAGTAGATATATAGTTATATAAGTAACTTATATAAATTTATATATATACACACACAAAAAAAAACTTAGTATTAGTATAAAAATATTTAGACTTTGAAACTTTCATTACTCTATCTTGATTGAAATGTTTTTTTCGTGTAATTGACTAATAAAATGAATTGTTTGCACTTCTTTTTCAATATTCTACATGTGTAATGCATTTTTATGATACAATTAAGACATGCTTTTGAAAAGTCGAAGTAATAATACTCTAGTATACGAGTATATATTGTCAAAGTTAAACAAACTATGGTTATCGATTATCATACTGCAAAATACCGAAATCGAACGTCCAAATACTAAACCATATCGAATTAATATGGTATGGTAATGGTATAATATTTTTAAAAACCGAATACTGAAATTACCGTACCAAAGTTTCAAATACCGTACTATACTATACCATGCCCACCCCTAGCTGAAGGAAGTACTAGCAATGGGTCTTACATTATCAGGCATAGTCTTTCAGGGTGAGATTATCATTTATGTGTATTATTTTACTACCGACTTAGGAGGATGGATTAAAGCTAAGGGGGAGATGATAGGACCTATATCCAAGTCAGGCTCTCAGATTCTAATAGTGATGCCAGTGTGTTGTAGAACAAAACTAGGGAGGAAGATGCCCGACCAATGCTTATTTTAGTATTTGTACTTCAGTTATCATGATATCTACTCATGCCTTACATGTTAGTTCTATGATCATAGCTCATATTCATGCACTTTCCATAAAATCATGTATGCTCCTAGTTCTTAGTATGGGGAGTTCCAGTTCACTCATCAGTACGAATCATGTTCCACAAATTTATGAACTCCAAACATAAGTCATGCAGCTCATGATTCATGTACTCATGCTTTATAGTATGTTCAGTTTCAGGCACTCATGCTAAATTCTTAATGGTCAGCAAATTCAGATTATGTCATATTATCCTCAGTTTTGATCTCTATAATGAATCCATGTCATGGATACTCTATTCCTCAGGCCTCAGTTAAGTGTCAAAGTTATGCATAGTATTTTTTCATGCTTCAGGATCTCATGTTCTAACCTTTCAGTGACCTCCTCTTTATGAAATGATGGTGATGATGAGTAATTTGCTTAGATGTGAGAGAGTAAATATTTCATGTTAAGGAAAGAATGTTGCATACTTGTTTTATACGAGGCTATAGGTTTGAAGAATAATTGAGGCAAGACTTTTGATACATGTCATGATTAGTTGAAAAATAATGTATGTTTTCTTGGGGAAAACGCCTGGAAGTTTTATTGATAGAGGTATTTGAGAATATTAGAAAGATGCTTTTATGAGTGTTATTTAGAAGTTCATATGCAGTTATGAAGATAGGCTTGAATGTCATGTTGGTGTGTAAGTGGATAAATGCATTATGCATTAGTGAATGACTAGTAAGAGGTTGAATATAGTTATTGAAGAGGTAATAAGAATTATTCATGAGATGAGAAGTTGTGAAAGCGCAGGGTGTATTGAATTTATGATTCAGACTTGTATTATAGTGTTATGTGTGGACTTGGTAGATTCGAGTAAGCTTGAACATAGAGAGAGAATTCAGTTCAACCCAGACTTCAGTAGGTAGAATTATCAGTGCTCATGTAAGTATCTTCAGTAGCCTCAAGTATAGTGCAGTATTGAAGAAGAGTGTATAGTAAGGGAGCATTCGGGGAGTATGTCTAAGCTTGAAAATGGCAGTTGCATTATTTAAGGCATAATAATTCTATCCCAGCTTATGTTTCATAGGCCTATGTTCCATGTCCCAAAATTATAGCCACGTTCCTTATATAGATGTCTTATTCAGATAATGCCCAAGATTCTCTGCTCTCTAATATTATTAGAACTTCTTAGCAAGAGTGTTAAAGAAATACTCTAGTTGAGTATAAGCTTTCAGTACGAGTTAGTCCGTAATGCCAGTAATTCATTCTAGCAGTCAGACATATAAGTTCCTATGGTTTTCCATTTTCCATCTGGTCATACTATCTGGTCTCATGAATATGGCTATTCCAAGAGGTAAAAATGTTTGCATCTTGGTAATTTGAGAATTCAACTTATTTCTTGCATCATGCAGCAGTTTCATATTCCAGATATTCAGCCATGATTCAGTCCATAAGTGCCCCATGCATCATCTCAGTCTTTTCTTAGTATTTCAGCCAAGTCAGTATCATTCGAGGGATGAACTATCCTAAGGGGGAGATGTTGTAATACCCTGAGTTTTTATGTACTAAATCTCTTAACTTTTATTTATGAAATAAGATCCAGCTTGAAGTAATAGGTACTCATAAGTTGAGTCTCTCATTTTTATCTCATCCTTATAACCATTCTCATGTCATTGCATGTATTCACGAAATCAGTTCAGTCATGTATCATGTTACAATCTCAATTATGTGATCATATCTCTAGTCATGCATGTTTAGTATATGATCTCAATTCTCCCAATATTCTTAGTTAACCAGTCTCATTCGAGGATGAATGTTCCCAAGGAGGAGATAATGTAACACCCCATATTTTTGGGCTAGAATTCAAATCATTGTTCCTATGCATACAGTACTGAACCCAATAATTCTATGTCTATGTATGAGTGATTATCAATTCTACAGTGTGGTAGTATCTTTTTATATAAATCGAGATCATAAATATCTCCTAACTCAAAGATAAGTTAAGGACTCTTCTATTGATAGAGTTTTAACAAATTCTCCAACTAGGGTCAACTTTAGACGAGTGTATCCCCTAAAAGATATCAACTCAGGTGTCCTACTATATTTTAAATGAAAGGTATTTGAGTCTTTTTTCGAATTCACTTGATTTTACCTTAATCCGATGTCGGAGTGGAAAGTTATACTCATTTTACCTTAGCATGTCCGTCTGTCAATAAGGTGAGGACTTGAGGTGATAAGCCGTCAACTAAGTGACGACTTATCAACCAAGTCGTCAACCTTAAGTAGAATGTGATCAACTCCAGATACAAAGTGACAACTTAAGGTGATAAGCCATCAATTAAGTGACGACTTATCAACAAAGTCATCACCCATAACCAGAATATGATCAACCTCAGCTATAAAGTGATGACTTGAGGTGATAAGCCGTCAACTAAGTGATGAATTATCAGCCAAGTCATCACCCTTAAATAGCAAGGGTCCAAATAAAACTATGGGTTGATGCCTTCAGTTGATAAGCCATCAACTAGTTAATAAACTATCAACTAAGTCATCAACTAAAATTTTTATCAATTCTTATTTAGCTTTGGAGGGGTATTTTGGTCTTTTCTTTACCTCAAACCTTAACCCCCCATGACTTAAATCACCTCATAAGCGTATTTAGTCATTATAAATAAGTTTTTAAAAGCCATTAACCTTCTTTATTCTCAAGAACAAGATTAGAGTTTCCTCTCAAGATCATCTCTCAAGAATAAGATTCAAGCCCTTCTTCAAGAAAACCAAGAAGTTAAGTTTCCCAATCCAAGAACGTTCAAGAACAGTTAATTCTCTTTCAAGATTAAAGCTTTAAGGTATGTTTGATGTTCATCCTTGGATCCTTTTTACCCATGGAGTCCAAGAATCCATTTTTAAGATTTAAAATTATGAATTTACATGTTTGCAATAAACTATCTCCATGAATCCTTATGAATTTTGATTTTACATGGTATTTAAAAGTAATTGTTGTTGAAGTTAAACTTTACAAGTTGGAATGATGATGTTTTCATGTTAAATCCCTAATTTATGGTTTAGTATTGTAGTAATATGATTAATTATATGTTTTAAACTATTTTCATGCTTTAAATTCATGACCCTCATGTGTTTTATGAAATGTCTAAGAGATAAGCTTTTGCAAAATGGTTTCTATCATGATTTTAAAGTGTTCATTTGTTCCTATTGTTATTGCTATCAATTCCTGGGGTTTATGAATACCCAAAAACTTAGCTGTTTACTTAGTCTTAGTAGTTTCAGATTGGTTCAAGATATGTAAAGAACATTAACAGTCAGTCAGCTATCATATTCAGTTAAACTTAGAACATTTCAGAAATTAGTGTCTTTTAGTTGGGAGTAAAACTTAGCACCGAGTGAACGTAGGGAGGGCGTCTCCCCTGTCAGTAGGCATGAGGAACTTGTATCCCCCATCAGTAGGCATGAGATATTAGTAGTAGTCCCTAGGTTCCAGATCTACAGCCCCACCATAGACTTTGAGGGGTCCCTATCAATTAGGCATGACACCCTCGTCCTTCGAGATATCAGATTAGTGGATCCACACAACCATTGTCAGTACCCATGGCACGATAATGATACCCTTTCAACTGGGATTATAGGTTCGACCCTGATAGTACATTAGGGTATGTCAGTTATAGCTAGCTCTCACAGTCTTAGTTCAGTATTCAGTATAGAGCTCATTTTCAGGGTTGCTTGACCATAACATACACCTAATAATTATTCGATATCAGTATTTTAGTATTTTAGTTTACAGGCTATATCAGAAATATGTTTTATGCTTGGTCATGCATTCTCAGATTTTACAACATTCACATATTCATACCAGTTATTCAACTACCTCAAGATATTCAGTCAGTCTTTTAATTCATGCACATAACCCATGCATAGAAGCCTAACCTTATCTCGCATAACAGTACATTCAAAGTACTGATCGTATACTCATTTCTTGAGCTATGATATCTTATATCATAGGTTTGAACGCTCAAGTTTTCGATCGTACTTAGACATACCAGCACCTCAGCCGCAGCAGCAGTTGTAAGTCCTTACATATCGAGGACCATTTATGTTTATTTTGGTCTTTCAGTTCAGTAGTCAGTCGGAGTTAGTTGAGGGCTTGTCCTATTAACTCCCCAGTCAGTTAGAGGCTTTCAGACACTTTTAGATAGTTAGTTAAATTATCAGTTTTCAGACAGTTGCTTTTAGTCGTATGATTCAGTATTGTTTTTATTTTCTAAGACCTTATGGCATAATCCGTTGAATTTTCTGCATATGTCTTCATCATCAGTATATTATTCAGTGCTCACAGCAGGTACCAGATTATGGGTTAGCTTGTGGTCTCTCTAGGGACTGTAAGCACCGTATGGTGACCGGGGTGTATTTCTGGGTTGTTATAGGGAGAATTAAAACACCTTAGATTTTGGCCTTGAAAAATTTATGAGCTTTAAGCTTAATTTCCTAGTAACGACTCATTATATGAGTCGTATGGTGTGGGTTTTAGGTGACCCTAGTCATTAGGTGTCCAGTGAGTGATGGTTGGGTTTTTGGTCTTGGTAGCGACTTGGTGGTATGGGTCGTTAGAGGTGGTGACGGGTTGTTAGGTCAATCCTTAACCAAATTAGTAACTTAGTAACTTGACTTGACTCTGAGTACGATTGGCTCACTATGAGCCGTGAGGATATGTTACGAGTGGTAGGCTTAAGTTGTATGTTGTTCAGTGTCCAATTCCTTGGGTTCTTTCTTGGATATGACTAGACCATACAAGTTATATGGTCAGGTCATGAGTGGGGTCATGAAGTCGTATGATGGACAGTGTCTGGATGTCCAACTCACTGTCTTGGTGATGACTCAAGGGTGCAAGTCATATGATGTGGTAACGAGTTGATGGGTCGACTTGTAATCAAGGACAACTTTTTTGCAACTTTAAGCTGGGGGCACTTTAGGCATTTTCCACTCAAAACCCTTAAGACACCACGTCCTTATAACACTTTTTGGTCATTCGTTCCACACTTTACAAGATTAAATTTTCTCTTTACTCCCTCAAAATCCTCTCAAGCAAAATTGGTCAAGGTTTCTCCAAAGTGGTCATCTAAGGGCTTAAGGATCCATTTCTCTTTGTGAATCTTTGTAATTTAGGCATGTGACTCTTCCCTCATTGTTAGTTTACTAAAATCACATGTTTAAAGCATTGTTCATTAATCATTAATAGTAGTTTTGAAATCAAGGTTGAGGGGTTTGAAGGCATATTATTGAATATTATTTTCTATGGTTTAAGTTGTTATTTTCCATGTTTAAATTATGGTTTTGTACATATGGGTGGTGATTTAATGAATGGGTCATTGTTGATCTCCAAATTTGTTGATTTTGGCTTTTATAATGGCATACCCTCAACCTGTTTGTGAAATTATCAATGAGAATGATTTTGTCACATAGTTTGATTATTCTTGGAATCATTGCATTGCATAAATGGTAAATGGAACATTTATTGGTTTTGGTTGGTTTTATATGATTTTGGAAAGGATTTGGTGGCTATGGTTTGATTATAAATGGTTTTGGTTAATTGGAAATGATAGAGTCTAATTTGATTTAATGGTTTTATGGCATAAGGTAATAGACTTGCAAGATCTAATTTTGGTATGACGATACCAATGGTTAATGCCTAATTAAAAGACTCCTTGGTAAATGGTTGGGAATATTTAAATAATTTAATATGGGCTTAAAGGTGGTTGAGGTGGAGGTTCTGGAGGGACCAACACTGGAAACTCATGTTTTCCAATGTGAGAGTGGTCTTGGTGACCATGAGCATGATATCTCACTTTATATTTTGGGATGTACTAGTCATCTCAGGTTTTTTTCTCTGGTCGTGCGGCTAACACGCACAGGGGCCCTTTTAGCAAGAGGAGCCGAACTTACATAACCCGTGGGTGGTTTTAGAACGACCAAGCTACACAACTCAGTTTAAGATTTTAAATGCATGCTAAATATTGTTCCCTATTCCGACACGATATACATACATACATACACCCACACCCATACACACATATATATGTATGGATACATGTGATTGCATATGGTTATTTAATTTGATTTTAAATTATGATATTATTTTTTCTTTATCTCTGAGTTACATGCTAGCGTTTACTCCACTAATCATATTTGGGTGCTGTATCCCCATGCTATGCAGGAATCGGCTATACTACTATTCCTCCTAATCAGTGACTTGGATTCAGGAACAACTTTGTGTCAGATTGAAGTGGTGAGCTTCCATACTTTGAAAGATCCCATTTTATGCTATGAACTTCTTTTCATTATTGTCATTTCTTTGGTCTTGGTTTTGGCTATGGTCGGGGGCATGTCCCGATCGAATGTTCTTTAATTTTTGGTAGAGACTTTGTCGACTACTATGGGCATGGGCGGCGTCGGTATTAGTGTTAGCCTTGATATTGGTATTGGCATTGAGATTGGTATTCGTTGGACACTTGGTTGTGACTGTTTGGTTATGGTTATAGACTTTATCTTATGTCTTTAAATTATTATTATTTTATCATATTATATGCTCGAAATTCTTTCGATAGAGAGAGTAAGGAGATTACGATTGGGTATTAGGGGTGGTATCCGGTCCTAGTTGGACTTGAGAACTTGACACGACTAGGCCTAGTTTGGGTCGTGTCAACTTCTTCCTTAAATTAGTATGAATTTAGTAAATATTTTTAAAAAAAATGTGCAATTTTTCCCAAATGAGTGACTCTTACTTATTTGAGTTAGTAACCAATTAATTTTTCTTGTCTTTTAGTTTCATACTCTTACATATATTAAGAGAGGAAAAATATATCCTCCAATGTAGGATAACAAAGAATTTCCTTTGACCTGTAAGTTCTGGATCTATGATATGACGCATCACATGAGGCAAGAGAAGGTCTTTATTATTATGATTTATATAAACTAGTTCACCCAGATACGTTTATGATTGATTATTAATTTATTACCTATACTATATACTTCATAGACTTAGAGCGTGAAAATTATTTTTCAAGGGGTGTCTATATCATCTAGATCGGGTAAAGAATTCTAATTTTGAGGTCCCTTCTTTGCGATCTGTCCCTGTATTCAATGAGTTTTCCAAAGTATTTTCTGATGATCTTCCTGGTATTCCTTCTGCTAGGAAAATAGACTTTGAAATTGATCTTCTCCTGGATACTCGCCCTATCTCTATCCCTCCTTATAGAAAGACTCTAGCTGAGTTGAAAGAACTTAAAGAGACGTTGAAAGATCTTCTTGATAGGTATATGCTCTTTTGATCATTTCTTAGCATGTACCTACAGTAGAATTCAAGTAATGCCCTTTGATTTCACCTGTTTCGGTATGTGCTTTATAATTTTAGTTTATATTCAAACTAAAGTAAACCAAGCCTACGCGGTCAAGATATCTTGTTGGTATTGATTGAGGAGTTTGATGGAGAGTCTTGTGAATCCACCACAAACTCCTTAACTTTCAATCCCAACCATCCTATCCTCTTCATCCAATATAATATATTCCTTCCAAATCCCATTTCAAACGCAACAATTTTCAACCAATAAGAATCAAGGCCATAGAAATATCGTTTGAATTTTCTGCACTTCATTAAAAGTCATTGCTTTAGAGAAAATAATCTTTTCACATTTTTTTAATATTAAAGAGTTAAAAATTAATTAAATATATTTATGGTAAAATCTTTCCTTTTTAGAATTCATCAAAATTAATGACAACATTTTCATTAGTATAAGAATTTTAAATTAACTAAATTTGATTTTAAGAAGATTTGAAAACTTTTTTCTCTTAGATATAAAATTATCTTTTATATTTAGAAAACACTTCTTCATTAAATTAGTATGAATTCAATAAATATTTTTTTTAAAAATATGCGATTTTTTTTCAAATGAGTGACTTTTCCTTATTTGAGTTAGTAACCAATTAATTTTCCTTGACTTTTAGTTTCATACTCTTACATATATTTAGATTGGAAAATTATATCCTCCAATGTATGATAACGCAGAATTTCTTTTAACCTGTAAGTTATGGATCTCTGATATGACGCATCAAAGGAGGCAAGGAGAAGGTCTCTATTGTTAAGATTTATATAAACTAATTCTCCTAGGTACGTGCATGATTGCTTATCAATTTATTAGCTATACTATATACTTCATAGATTTGTAATTCAAATAAATCTATTTTTATTTTATTTTTCATATATCTTTTAAATATTTTAAGTTATCAATTATTGTAAGTTATACGTAATCAATTCTATTGCATCTAGAATTCCTCGTCTATGTAATTTGTTTTTGATACCAAACCAATATGGAATCCAAGTTAAAATCAATATTAAATTTTATGTTTCTTTCATAATAATATGTGTATGTAATTAGTTATGTTCATATTGGTTTTGTAACTACAATCTCATTGCTTACACCATGTGTTCCTCCAGCCTCGCAGGCTTTCACTTTCATCTCGACACACTGAGACGATTCTGCATTAATCTTGATCTCACTTTTCAAGTTTACATTTCGTGTAACAAATTAGTTTAAAGTCACTAACTGTAAGTTTGTGTAGGTCTCTATAATTACAAATACTATATAACTAATTCAACTAGAATTTGTTATTTTTGTTCGTGATATGAGGTGATAGGTATTTCATGAAATTGTAATATTTTTTCTATTAATTAATTAAGTTTAATTATTCTATCAAAAGTATTGTGGGGAGGGGGGGGGGGGTTAGGTTTAGGTTTTAGTAATACTAGTCATGGAAACTCTAAGCTAACTATATAACGAATGTTGTGTGTTTAAGTATCCTTGACCTGTATTCATAATGAAAATTATACGTTCACTATTATTGAATTAAACTTAAGAAAGCAAAATTATAAATTTAAGTTAACATTATGAAGATCATCAAGTGCATGCTCCAGTAAATAATTTTATTGTTGATGAGTTACAATAGCAAAGGTATTAATTGAATTAGAGAAAATACCCAATTACCCCGCTGAACTATACCCAAAAGGGATATGCCACACCTCAACTTAAAGGGGGTCCTATTACCCTGAACTAATTAAAAGTGAAATTTTCACCCCCTTAGTGCCTATGTGACATATACGTGGCACACACGTGTGCCTACGTAGACACTTCAGTCCACGTAAGTGCCACATAGACACTAAAAGGGTGAAAATTCCACTTTTAATTGGTTTAGAGGGGTAATAGGATCCCCTTTAAGTTAAGGTGTGGCATAGCTCTTTTGGGTATAGTTTAGGGGGTAATTGAGTATTATCTCATTGAATTATTAAAGTCTTTGTTTATCTAATTTTAAACATATTTTTACATTGTCAATGATATTAATTTTTTAATACTATAATTCTTGGCTTATGTTGCAGCGAAGAAGCCTACTACACAAGTTACAAGAGTGTACGACATTGGCTAAAAATTTTACTCAAATTGCCAAGGTTAGAATTGATGTTTGCAAAGTTATTGCTATGCTACATTTCGATGAGTTTATATGGTCAATTCCTTCAAGACTAATGATGTGAAACTTCAGCGAGGTGAGCATTTATCTAGGGGACAAATTTTCTATAAAGAATGTGACAAGAATGACAATAAGTATATTTCAGATAGCAAGATAAATATATTGAGGGTATTTTTTGAGTATTAAGATTGCTAGAAATTCACTCTGTAGTCTTAGTTGGGGTCTTCTGCTGGAAAGGTTTATTCGAAGTTCAGCGATATTGCTATTGACCTGAGATGTTTAATTATTATCCTTGAATTATAGAACATTTTGAGTTTCAAATTTGAGCTTTGTTGGAAATAGATTTATTTTCAAATTGTTAATGTGTGTACTATTTAAAGGACAAAACTCCTAATATATAGCACTTTTTTTTTGGTCAAAACTGGCATAGCAATGGCAATTAGCTTATATCAAAAGAAATTTTCACGGGTTTAGTCCCCTACACAGACAAAGTAATAGAGTTTAGAGTACTAGTAGCCACATCCTGGCGTACCAGGTATATAGTGTTTAAGTTTATAGAGCTCAAAGTAAAAGATCCTAATTTATCCGCTTGGACTAGTGCTTCAATTGAGGGCGAGGGGTAAAAAAAATGGGTAGCTCCAAAATCCAATTCAGCAAGTCCAAGTTTTGTTAGTGCATTCGATACCAGGTTTTGCTCCCTATAAATGTAGAGTGGAGGAGATACTTGAGTGTAACGCCCAGAGAGTACACCCTGGGTGTCACACGGTGCTTACAGTCTCGAGAAACCATAAGCTAACCCATGAGCTGGTACCTGTTGTGAGCACTGAGTAAAGACTGATAACAAAAGATCATATGCGGAATTTAGCTGAGGAATGCCATAAGGTTTTAAGTCATAAATTTGATAAAGTCTGTAGGACAAAATTGATAGTATTGATAAAACGTTTTACATGACAACTAAAATCTAAAAACTGGCTAACTGTCTGTACTAGTCTGAAAAGCCTCTAATGACTGACTGGAAAGCTGATGGGATAAATCCCCAACTAACTCTGACTGAATAAAAATGATTGAAACTGATAAAGTAATCTAATATAAATAAATCATGTCCTCAAAATATGAGGACTCACCACTGCTGCGACTGATAATCGAAAAGTCTATATGAGATCCGAAAACTGATCATTTGAACCTATGATATGATACATCATAGAGCAAGAAATGAGTATGAGATCAGTACTTTGAATGTACTGGTATGCTAAATGAGGTAGGCTGATATGCATGGTTTCATGTACAGGGGTGATAACTAACTGAATGAATAATATGAAGTACTGAATAAAATGCATAAAATTTGTAAATGCTGAGAGTGTATGACCAAGCATAAAACATATTCTGAATATAATCTGTAAACTAAAATACTAAAATATGATAATTGAATAACTGATATCTGTATGCTATGGTCAACCAAAACTGAAACTGAATTACTGAAATGATTTCTGTACTGAGACTGTGGGAGTTATCATCTAACCGACATGCCCCAATATGAGCAAATTGGGGTCCAACCTGTGACTCCAGTTGGAAGGGTGTCAGTATCGTGCCATAAATACTAACACTGTCTGTGTGGATCCGCTGATGTACTGTCCCAAATGACTAAGGGTGTCAAGCCTAATGTAACGGGTGGCTCCTCAAATCCTACGTTGGTTACATAGCTTTGGAGTACAGGGATTGCTACTAACGATTCTTCCTATCTGATGGGGAAGTCATCATCCTGAAATTCACTCGGTGCTAAATCTTACTTCCAACTGAACTGACTTGGAATAATGAACTATTCTAAGTTTAACTGATCATGATAACTGACTGAACTGATATTGCTAATAACATGTCTGAAACAAATCTGAAGATGCTGAGGCTAAGTAAACAAATATGTTTTCAGGTATTCATAACCCCCAGAACTCGATAGCAATGATAGAAAAATAGTACTAAATTTTAGGAACATAACGTGAAAGCATTATTCAAAATCCCTTCTTGTAGGCATTTCATCAAAAACTTGCAATGCATGGTTTAAGCTAAGCATGGGATAGTTAAAAACTTGTAGTAATAGCATAATTTCAAGACCAACCTCTCTAATTATGAATTAAATCCGTGAACAACAACATTTAAACATGTGGATTTTAATAGCAATAACAATTTCATGTAAACATGGTGTAGAATCAAAGTTCATGGGAATTCATGATTAAAATCACAATAACTTGTAAATATCACAACTTTGAATTTAAAATTTGATATTTGAACTCCATGGGTGGAAGGAACCCATGGATGAACATTTAACATACCTTGATTTATGAATTTGTGCGAGTTGATGGTGAATTCTTGAGATTTGATCTTGAAGGCTAGGGTTTTGTTCTTGAGAGATGATAAATTTCTTGAAGAGGATTTGTGAGTAATAAGGCTCATAATACCCATTTAGGATTGCAATTACGTGTTTTGAACGAATTTGGGGCTTTGAGAAATGACCAAACGGTCCCTAAAAAAATTAAGTCGCGGGCTGAAAATCCCAGTTTTTGGCTCCGACACGACGCGGTGCTGTCGCTTTCCGCCACTGGAAAGCCAAAAATTCCCATTTTTCCCTACGGTGCGACGCTGTGTATCGCGTTGCGCCACTGGAAAAAGGACAATTCCAAACTGAAACCTTGGCGCGACGCGGTGACAATCGCGGTGCCTCACTGGAAAGTGACGAGCGCAAAAATGCCCCTTGGCGCGACGCAGTGCTTATCGTGGTGACACATTGAAAAATGACAAACATAATTTCGGCCTTCACCGCGACGCGGCCTTATCGCGTTGGGCTACTATTTCACGCTAAAAAGTGTCATAACTTCTTACCCGAGTATCGAATTTAGGCAAAATTGGTATCGTTGGAAAGCTAATTCAATTTCCTATAATTTGGTGGGTCTTGAGCTGAAAAATTCTGATTAGAATAAATGATATGCTCATTTGAAGTTGACTAAAGCAATATTTTTATAAAAAATTCAATCGGTAAGGATTATTTTGATTCATCTAATAGCTGGGAGTTATTTGAGGCCTTAATATATATCAAACTCACTCGTTAAAATTATAAAAGAACTATAAGGTATTATGCATGATCTTGAAACATGGCACTAACATTGGTTTGGATTTTCGGGGTATTACACTGGGTCGCCTTCATCAATGACCTGCAAGTAAACAAAACATTGTGATAATGACCATTATCGGTTTGGAACATATGGGTTAGCTCTACGACATCAATGCCAATCTCAATTGGGTTTATATTGTTGGAGGTGAAAAGCTCAAGGCCTCTTTCGAGGGCAAGCAATTCAGCTTACAGCGGGGACTAATATATAGTACTTAAGATTGTCTAAAACTAAATTTCTGCAATTTTTCCTTATATGAACTATATGCGAAGTCCTTTTTTTGTAACAACACAAAAAAATTTCACCGCCTTTAATTTTATTTTTGTGAGGCTTTATTTTAGATTCACTGTAGCTTGGAATTGTTTATACCAATTAATGTTGGACTTTTGGATATTAATTTAAAATATAACAATGCCAATTATTTCTATAGTGCTACTCCCTCCATTATTTTTTCATGTTCCTTTTTTTGTTACAGTCAAATGATATAAATTTTGACCAACATTTTAAGATGTATTTATTAATCAAATTGAAAAAAGAAAACTATAATTTATAGTACTTTTCATATAGTTTTTGTATATTAAAATTTTAATTTTAAAAAATTAAAATTAATCTAATCTAATCTAATTTAATTTTGAAACTTAGTCAAATAGACTCATGAAATATGAAGAGAGCATTTAAAAAGAGAAAATGGTCAAATACCCCCCAATCTTTACCCCAAATCCCAACTACACATTTATACTTTGAGAGGGTCCTATGACCCCCCTGAACTATTTTAAAATGAAATTATTACCCCCCGAACTATTTTAAAGTGGAATATATACCCCTCTAAAAACTCATACCCAGATTTTATTTTGATTTGTGGTCTACAGGCACTGCCACGTGTCATGCCACGTAATTCCACATCATATATCATTTTTTTACTATAAAAAATTAATTCCACATCAAGCCACGTCATCATCATCATCATCTTCTTCTTCCACTTCTCCTTCTTCTATTCTTCTTCTTCTTCAATGATATAATGAATCATATGGAATTCATACGATATATAATCTTATCAAAATCAAATCAAAAATTAATGTCCAAAAAATATTTGATTTTCACAAAATGGTGTCGTGACAGTGATGGCGTCGAAAAATTTAAAATTTCGGTGACTTTATTTTCAAATCTAAATTGATTCAACATTCTCACGTAATTCGAGTTCTTGGATGCTATTGAAGAAGAAGAAGAATAAAAAGAAATGTCATTGATGAGTTCTTGGATGCCATTGAAGAAGAAGAACAAAAAAAAAATTAATTGCCATTGATAGGTTCTTGCATGCCATTGAAGAAGAAGAAAAAAATTAATTGCCATTGATGGGTTCTTGGATGCCATTGAAGAAGAAGAAGAAGAAGAAGAAGAAGAAGAAGAAGAAGAAGAAGAATAAGAAGAAAATTTAATTGCCATTGATGGGTTCTTGGATACCATTGAAGAAGAAGAAGAAGAAGAAGAAGAAGAAGAAGAAGAAGAAGAAGA
>NC_061116.1:173613901-173622881 GCF_002878395.1 Capsicum annuum
AAGAAGAAGAAGAAGAAGAAGAAGAAGAAGAAGAAGAAGAAGAAGAATTGAAGAAGAAAATTAATTGCCATTCTTGGATGCCATTGAAGAAGAAGAAGAATTGGAGAAGAAGAAGAATAGAAGAAGAAGAAATGAAGAAGAAGAAGAATTGAAGAAGAAAATTAATTGCCATTCTTGGATGCCATTGAAGAAGAAGAAGAATTGGAGAAAAAGAAGAATAGAAGAAGAAGAAGAAGAAGAAGAAGAAGAAGAAGAAGAAGAAGAAGAAAAATAAAAAGAAGAAGAAGAAGAAGAAGAAGAATAAGAAGAAGAAGAAGAAGAAATTTAATCGCCATTGATGGGTTCTTGGATATCATTGAAGAAGAAGAAGAAGAATTGAAGAAGAAGAAGAAGAAGAATTGAAGAAGAAAATTAATTGCCATTCTTGGATGCCATTGAAGAAGAAGAAGAATTGGAGAAGAAGAATTAGAGAAGAGGAAGAAGAAGAAGAAGAAGAAGAAGAAGAAGAAAAAGAAAGAAAAATAATAATTAAAATTATATATATTTATTTAAAGAAATATTAAAAATAAAATTTTAATAAAATATTTTTGTTCTCACTCTCTTTAAAGAGAGTGAAACACACTCTCTTACCGTGTCAGCGTTGGAGGGGTAATAATTTCATTTAAAAATAGTTCAAAGGGGGTCATAGGACCTTCTCAAAGTATAAGTGTGTAGTTGAGATTTGAGATAAAGGGTGGGGGGTATTTGACCATTTTCTCCATTTAAAAATAATGAACAAGTATTTGTTATACAATTTATTCAAATAATTATGGCGCGTGGATGTTCAACTATCTTTGTAACCAAAAAATTGACAGACACGACAAATGCCTGAACGATCAACTAAATTGCCAAAATTGAGGAGAATTGAGTTTATGTTTTAAAGCTTCAAATATTTTTATTGCTAATGGGAGATGGAAAGAGGAAGGAAAAACTAAAGAGTGAAGATGTGAGTAGGGGAATGAGGGTGTAGCGGCGGGTTTTGGTGGTGGCTGGCCGATGGTGGCTTGTCGGAGATGGTGGAGAAGGTGGTTGCTCTTGGTTTTGAGGTTCTCTGTTAATGGATGAGGTTTATATTTTTTTTCCCGAATTGGACATATTAGGTGTGAAAATCGTGTGAGTGTAGGAGAAGTGGAGAGAAGAGAGGAGTGAAAGGAAGAAGAATAAGGACTGGTAGTGTGCATATGTAATGAGGCAATAGTGGTGAGTCTATGAAGGTGGGAACAGAAGAAATGGAGAGAAGAGTAGTTAAAGGAAGAAAAAAAAAAGGAGAGAAGAGTAATAAGGACATATTATATATACGTTTATACACTACTTATACTATAGAGATATGCTACATAATTATTAATATAATATTGATAAATTATATATATACACCAAATAATTATTTATACATCATATATACATATTCATGCACCATTTATATAATATTGATAAATGTTTGTACACTATTTAAAACAATATCTATAAATTACATATACATTATGTATACATTTTCATTACATAAACAACGTGCGGGAAGTTACATATGAATTTTCCGGGTGATTAATCAAATTATTAGTTATAAAAAAAAGTCACTTATCCATAGTTTTCACCATTTAAGTGGGTCTATGCATAGCTAACATATGAGTTTTCTTTTTTTAACTTTTGGGCTAATTTTTGGATAAATAAAGACATGGTTATAGTTGTTGTAAATTAATTTTTTTTTTTTGCTTGTGTATATTTGAAAATTAGTAAGGAGGAGCTTATGAACATTATAAAAGTAGTCACTATTCAACATTATTTATTAAAAATAATTAATTTTTATATACAATTACTATTAATTAAATTGATATACGTGCAACGCACGTATGCTAAACTAGTATATTAAAAGTGTGAAGGACCTTAGAAATGTTGTTTGAACTTTTTTCCCTTCATTAAAAGTCTTTGCTTTAGACAAAATCGTCTTTTTACTATTTTCTCTAATATTTAAGAGTTTAAATTAATTAAATATATTTATGATAAAACCTTTGCTTATTAGAAGTCATCAGAATTAATGACAACTAATACTTTTTTCATTAGTTTAAGAATTCTAAATCAACTAAATTTGATTTTAAAAAAAATTGAAAAATCTAGAAATAACTATCAAAGCGTTAGAATAAGAAAAATTTAAAAAGTGCCAAATTTTTAAATTTTTTAAGTACGTAATTAGAATTTAATCAGTGATTTTGTAAAACTATGACTTTAGAAACAAGAAAAGATTTTAAATATATATAAAAAATAATCATACCACAAATATGGTTCAAATTGATGTGTCTCTCTTAGCCTCTGACAATAAGGAAAGAGGTACTGCATGACAAATACAAAAGTGATATCCACCAACCAGACTCATGGTGGTAAAATATATGTGTTTAAACTAAAATATATGTTTATGTTTATATTATTATATTAAAGTGTGAAAGATCTTTGAAAAGTGGTTTGAACTTTGTACATAGCAACTACAACAACAACAACAGACCCAGTGTATTCCCACAAAGTGAGGTCTGGGGAGGGTAAAATGTACGCAGTCCATACCGCTACCTCCGAAGAAGTAGAGAGGTTGTTTCTGATAGACCCTCGACTCAAGATAAAGAGTAGTACACAAGGTCGTAATGAAACACGAAACAGGATGAATGACATAACAGACATAAGAAATAAGAAATAATAAAGATAAATATCAGAGAAACATAAAATATGAAATACGAGACATACGAGCAATTTGAAATAAGAAATAAGAAATAGGGCACTCACCTAGTAGTAACATACACTCACAGGCCAAAGACACCTATCGCACCCAAACTTTCCTGACTAGAGGCTCTTACGCATACACACAGTCCTAGGATTACTAACCTGGCTACACAGACACTCACCTAACACCTTGCCACAACTCACACACTCACACTAGCCTTCTACCCTTATCCGCGACCTTCACACCTTCCTGTTTAGGGTCATGTCCTCAGTAAGCTATAGCTGCTCCATGTCATGTCTAATCACCTCCCTCCAGTATTTTTTCAGCCTACCTCTACTCCTCCTGAAGCCATTCAAAGCTAGCCTCTCACACCTCAGAACTGAGGCATCTGTGCCCCTCCTCATCACATGCCCAAACCATCTCAACCTTCCTTCTCACATCTTGTCCTCCACCGAAGCCACTCTCACCTTCTCTCGAATAGTCTCATCCCTAACTTTATCCCCTTTAGTAAGTCAACACATCCAGCGCAACATTCTCATTTCTGCCACCTTCAATCTTTGAATGTGGGAGTTTTTAACTGGCCAACACTTCGCTTCATACAGCATGGCCGAACAGACTGCCACTCTGTAGAATGGGGAACCTTCTTATCACATAATACTCCCGAGACGAGCCTCCACTTCATCCAACCTACTCTAATACGCTTAGATACATCCTCATCAATCTGACCATTCCCCTAAATCATAGACCCAAGATACGTAAAACTATCCCTCTTATAAACATCCTGGGAATCCAACCTCACCACCACTTCGTCCTCCTGACTCAAGTCACTAAACTTACATTCCAAATACTCTATCTTGGACCTACTCAAACTGAACTCCTTAGATTCAAGGGTTTGCCTCCAAACCTCCAATTTCTCATTCACACCCCCCGTGTCTCATCAATCAGCACTACATCATTCGCAAATAACATACACCAAGGTACCTCACCTTGAATACTCTACGTCAATACATCCATCACTAATGCAAATAGGAATGGGCTAAGAGTTGATCTCTAACGCAATCCTGTCTCGACTAGAAAATGCCCTGAGTCTCCTCCCGCCATCCTCACCCGAGTCTTCCCTCTATTGTAAATATCCTTAATAGCTCTAGTGTACGCTACCGGAACCTCTCTCACCTCCAAAGAACCTTCCTAGGGACTTTGTCATACGCCTTCTCCAAATTGATGAACACCATATGCAAATCCTTCTTTCTTTCCCTATAATGCTCCACCAATCTTCTCACCACGTGGATTGCCTTTGTCGTCGAGCGACCAGGCATAAAACCTAATTGATTCTCCAAAATGGACACGACCTTCCTTAATCTCCGCTCAACCACCCTCTCCCAAATCTTCATAGTATGACTTAACAGCTTAATACCCCTATAGTTGATTCAACTTTGAATGTCACCCTTGTTTTTATATAACGGAATCATCGTACTCCATCTTTAAGCCTCAGGCATTCTCACAGTCTTGAAAATGATGTTAAACAAATCAGTCAGCCACCTTAAACCTGCCCCACCGTATACTTCTAAAAATCCACCAAAATCTCATCAGGCCTCATCGCCCTACCCTTACGCATCCTACAAATAGCCTCTCCGACCTCCTCAACCTTAAAACATCTACAGTAACTGAAATCACAACTCTCCTTCGAGCGCTCCAGCTCCCCTAACACAATGCCTCTGTCCCCCTCCTCATTTAAAAGTATACGAAAATACTCTTATCATCTCTTTTTAATGTGAACATTCTCTACCAAAACTCTACCATCCCCTCCTTAATGCACTTCACTTGATCTAGGTCATGACCCATCCTATCCTTAGCCTTAGCAAGCCTATACAACTTTTTTCCTTTTTTTTTCCTCTAACCCCGCATACAAGCTCTCAAAATCTGCTGTCTTAACAGCCGTAACCGCTAACTTAGCCTCTTTCCTTGAAACTTTATAAACCTACCTATTCATCCGCTTCTCCTCTTCATCTTTACTCTCAATCAACTTAACATACGCCCCCTTCTTTATCTCCACTTTCTTCTTAACTTCTTCATTCTACCACCAGTTCCCCTTATGCCGTCCTTTCCAACCCCTTGAAATACCCAACATCTCTCTAGCCGTCTCTTTGATGTAGCTGGAAGCCTTATCCCACATAAAATCCATGTCCCCCTACACTCCCACACCCCCATTCCTGCCACCTTCTCCACTATCTCCAGTGCACTATCTGGCGTTATGCTACTCAACTTAATTCTGGGTTGACCCTCTCCGACCCTACTCTTCTTGCTCTTCTTGATAATCAAATCCATCACCAGAAGCCTGTGCTGAGTCAAAACATGCTCACTCTGAATGACCTTATAGTCCTTACATAAAACCCTATCCCCCTTCCTAAGCAGTAGAAAGTCAATCTGAGTCTTGGCTAATGCGCTTCAGAAGGTAATCAGGTGATCCTCCTTCTTTGGAAAGCTCAAATTCACTACCACCAGGCCAAAGAACCTCGTAAAATCCAATAGAGCAACCCCCTCTCCATTTCTATCGCCGAAACTAAAACCTCCATGCACATCGTCATAACCTCTCAATAAAACCCCAATATGCCCATTGAAGTCTCTGCTATGACAATCTTCTCTGAGCTAGGCACGCTTCTCACCACCTCATCCAAAGCCTCCCAAAATCTTGTTTTCACCTCTTCTTCCAAGTCCACCTGCGGCGCATAAACACTACACACATGCACCGTAAACCCCATCCCCCATGACCAACTTAATCGTCATCAGCCTATCACTGACCCTCTTAACCTCCAAAACCTACCCTCTAAGCTCCTCACCACTAAGATGCCCACTCTATTTTGACACCTCTCACTGCCTGAGTACTACAGCTTGTACCCATCCACATCCCTAGCCTTAGACCCTACCCACTTAGTTTCTTGAACACATACATAATTGATCCTCCTCTTCTTAAGTATCTTCACCAGCTCAACGGATTTACCCAGAAGGTCCCTATGTTCCAAGACCCTACCCTCAACCTATCTCCTCTTGCTTCTTACCTACCTCTTCCATCCCTCACCGAACCAGCCTGAACACTCAGCCTAGACTCTACACCCAACCCCGCCCTCTTCTCTCCACCCCCTTCCAAAATTGTCCCCAACCCAGACCCCCTTAGATATGACCCTATTTCATCACCAACCCCCACTGCCACTACTCAATAATCGTAATAAAGCCCCAAACCAACCAACAAATAGATGGACAAACAAATAAAGCAACAATAGAAAAACAGTAGGAAAACAGAAGGCACGCACAAGAATACACTATCCGGCCTAGCAGCTAGAACAATACAACAATATCCACCAATAAGCGAGCCAGACACAACTATAATCACAAGAAATCAAAGAAAAAATACACAAAAGAAAAAAACCATACAAAGGAACTAAACTGTAAAAAGTAACTATATAATAAGGTTTGGATGTCACCGGAGTACTCCTGCGTGTGTTGGTTACGACAATTTTGATATCAAAATTAGTTTCCAGAATAGTCACCGGAAAGTGGCCGCTGGGGCATCGTCGGATGTCGCCAGAGTGACCTTGATGTTATCGAAAGCTTATCGTCGGTTGTTGTCGAACCCACTATTTTAACCGGTTATGATCGGTGCTGCACACTACGCTGTCGTCGGAGTTGAGCCAGCAAAAACCCTAATTCCGCCGGCGATAGTAGTGACGAGGTGTAAAAAGAATTGGGGAGAGAGAGAGAGCTGGGGAGAGAGAGAACTGGGGAGGGACAGAAATAGGGAGAGAGAGTGGCCCTCACCTGTGTCGGCGCGTCAACGCCGTTGCCGGCGTCAGAGTCGGATTCGCCGGTCAGTCAAAGTAACCGTTTGGAATGACGTTAGATGAAATTATTTAATTTTAAATAATCAAACATTACACTCACATGTAATTAAACTAGTATTAATAATAATACAAACAAATGATACATTTTATTTGGATTGATTTTAGTTTTTGATATTAAAATTGATATTTGATTTTAAATTTTAAACTAATTTATATTTGATCTGGCTTTGATTTAGCAAAAACATTCTTAAAGTGAACCAAATTGGCGATGTAAATACCTATTAAAAAAATATAATTATATGTAATGTGTGCGTTTGTATTTTTATATGAAATTTTTTAAAACTTACACTACATATTAATATTTTGAGAAATCTTATTAACTAAGTTAGTTGATTCTGCTTCGAGTTTTCTAATATTATTTATTTTACTTGGACTAATGTATACTTCTAGATTTGTTTTCCTTTTTCCTTTTGTAATTCTTTCTATTGTGCCCGTTCTATCAACTCTTCATCAACATGGTACTATGGTTGTACAACTACAGTATCCTATGAAGAGATTTTCCACTCTTTTGTTTTGTAGAGTAGGGATTGTGGGCTACTGTGCTCTATCTAGAATTCATCATGTTAGAAGTCTTACACTTTGTTTGGATGGTTGTTTCTTATGGTTTCATAATACATATTGTTGTATAGTATTGTGTTGTATCATATGATGTTATATTATTTTAAGGAATATAATGTTTGAATAGATTGTGTCATTTTTAATCGTTATATAATCTTACACATTAATAATTTGAAGGATAAACCACTAGAAAGTAGAATATGAGGTAGGGCTATTATAAGAAGTTAGGATAAATAAGAAGATATGATGATTAAATAATAAATAAAAGTAAAATAAAAAAATATAAGGTTACGATGCGATATCACCCAATCTATGGTTACATAAAATGAGGTTTTTTATGATTACCTTACTATGGAATCAAATCATACCATACCATATATTTTAAGAAATAATTAAAACAAGCATGTTACTCTTAGTAACGATACCATACCATACTATATCATAGGTAAGCACCATCTAACAAATTGTGAAGGTAGAGAGGTGAACCCTTATCTTATTGGTGAGGGTTTGATTTTCCATCTTTAATATTTTCCTTCTCGTTTCTCATTCCCCTACCCATTTTAAGAAAAATATATTAGTATTCTACACTCTTGATTCATAATATAGGTTCATATTTATATATTTCAATTTTTAACTTTATTTTTCAATTTCATATTAGTCTTCAACAACAGCACACTCATTGTAACCATACAATGTGAAGATTGAAAGGGCATAGTGTATGCAGATTTTGCCCATGTATCAATATGATAAATCATTTATCATATTTAATAAATAATAGTAATACAAAAAACTGATACATTTTTTTATTTGGATTGATTTTAGTTTTTAGTATCAAAATTGGTATTTGATTTTAAATTTTAAAATAATTCATATTTGATTTAGCTTTGATTTAGCAAAAACATTCTTAAAGTAAACCAAATTGACTATGTAAATACCTATTAAAAATATAATTATATGCAACTGTGTGTGTTTGTATTTTTATATAAATATTTTAAAAAACTTACACTACATATTAATATTTTGAGAAATCTTAATAATTAAGTTGATTGACTATGCTTCTAAGTTTTGTAATATTATTTAGGCAAAATGCTCTATTGGACCCCTGTACTATGTCAGTTTTGTAAGTTGGACACTTCTACTTACATATTTGTCATCAGGACCCCTGAACACACGAAAAAGCTACATTTTAAACACTTTTTTGGAGAGTGTAACACACTCTCCCATGTCAGCTACCATATCAGTTGCCACGTGTGCCATGTCATCTGCCACGCGTGCCACGTCATTTAAAAAAAATAAAAAAATAGAAAAAAGATTACATTAAGTTCCAAGTCATTTTAAAAATGCTACATAACAAATTAAATATTAAAATTAATTTAATTAAATAAGAAAAATTTATAAATTGTAGAAAAAATTGAATAATCATGCTTTTAAAATTTGAAAAATTTGAATAATCATTTTTATAATTAAAAATAATAAAAAAATAATAAAAAATGTATTAAATTAAATTAATTAAATATTAAAATTAATTAAATTAATTAATTTAAATTAGTAAAAAATTAATTAATTAAAATTCTTAACAAATTAATTTATTTAAATTAATTAAATTTTAAATTAATTAATTTATCAAATTTAAAATTCTTACCTAATTTAAAAAAATACTTAAATAATTAATTAATTTAATTATGATTTACATATTTAAAATATTAAATTTAAATTAATTATGGGGGAGGGGCTAGGTGGGGCTGGAGGAGGGGCTAAGTGGGGTGGAGGCTGGGGAAGGGGG
>NC_061116.1:173625881-173742255 GCF_002878395.1 Capsicum annuum
TGGGGCTAGGTGGGGTGGAGTGGGGGGCTGAAGGAAGGGGGTTGGGTGAGGTAGGGGGCTGGGGAAGGGATTGTGTGGGGCTGGGTGGGATGGGGACGGGCTGGGTGGGGTGGAGTTTGGGGAAGGGGTTGCGTGGGGCTGGGTGGGATGGGAACGGGCTGGGTGGGGTGGGGGCCTGGGGAAGGGGGAGGGATTACGTGGGGCTGGGTGGGCTGGGAATGGGCTGGGGTGGGGTGGAGAGGAGGGCTAGGGAGAAAGGAGGGTAGGGTGGGGGTAGGAGAGACTGGGTGGGGTGGGAAGGGGCTGGAGAGGGGGTGGGGTGGGAATTTTTTTTAAATTTATTATTTTTAAATTTTTAAAAATATTTTAAGTTTTTAAAAATATTTTAAATTTTTAAAAATATTTTTAAATTAAAAAGGATGGAGGAATAAAAGGAGGGGCTGAGGTGTGTGGGTGTGGGGACAGGCTGGGTAGGGAGGGCTGGGGTGGGGTAGGGAGGGATTTTTTTTCCTTAATTTTTAAAAATATTTTTAAAATAATTTTTTAATTTTTAAAAATAATTTTAAATTATTTTTAAATTACTTTAAAATATTTTTAAATTAAAAAAGATGGAGGGAAAAAAGGACCCTTTTTATTTTTTTAAAATTTTTTAAAATATTTTTAATTTTTTTTAAAACTTTAAAAATATTTTTAAATTATTTTTAAATTTAAAAACATGGAGGGAAAAAAGAACCCTTTTTATTTTTTTTTAAATTTTAATTTTTTTTATTTTTTTAATTATTTTAATGTCAAATTGGCCAAAAATTGACCCCACTCGTACCAAAAATTGATCAAAGGGTGCGAAATGCTGCTTTTTGATGGGTTCAAGGGTCCAAATGACAAACATGTAAGTAGAAATGCCCAACTTACAAAACTTACATAATACAGGGGTCCAATAAAATATTTTTCCTATTATTTATTTTACTAGGACTAATGTCTATTTCTAGACTTTTTTCCTTTTTCTTTTTGTAATTCTTTCTATTGATTTTTTATTGTACCTGCTCTATCAACTCTCATAATCAACATGGTTCTATGGCATTTAGCTAGTGAATGGCTAGTTGAAAAACAGGACAGTGGAAACTACTACTCCAAAAACTATTCCGATGCCTGATCCCCAACCGTCGGGAATCCTGCCCTTCCTACCACCAGATCCACCGAAATCATCAGACCCAATGGCTATTGTACCCCCTATTATTACTAAATCTACAGAGCTAACATGAGTAAGCTTCAAAGAGATGCTCATGAACAAGAGCAACTCCATAAACAAGAGCTATAACTGCATAAGGGAAAACATCTAATACACCCAATTGAGGAAGGAAATATTATCCAGTTGACAAATGAGGCTAAATTGAGGATATATCAACCGTGGCAACATTCGGTAGCTGTGAAGCTTTTCAACAAGCGCCTAGCGCACAACTACCTAAAAACTAAATTGGTTGACCCGTGGAAGACCACTGAAGCACTTGCACTAATTGACTTGGGATGCGACTTCTACATAGCCAAATTCAATAAGCTTGAGAATATGATAAAGGCTTTGCATGGTGGACCATGGTTTTTAACTGGTACCTTCCTCTCCGTTAGGCAGTGGAAACCAAATTTCATGCCATAGAAAGTATCACAAACTCACACAGCTATCTGGATTAGACTCCCCCAGCTTCCAACCAAATTCAATGACAAAAAAATTCTAGAAAGAATTGGATCGAAGTTTGGAGCACTATTAAAAATAAACACATGTACCTCTTCCACTCTCAGGGGACGATATGCTAGAATTTACATCCAAGTACCTCTCAAAGTTCCACTTAAAACTCAGGTTAACATAGGCAGCCACAAACAAAGAGTGGTATATGAAGGCGATGGGATTCTATGTACGGGATGCGACAAGCTTGAAAACGTCACTGGAAAATTCCCCTATTTTACCACAACCACTCCTAAGGACTTGGAACCATCAACCTACAACACCAACTCAATTCATAAGGACTTAGACGAATGGCAAGTAGTCTCTTTTCCAGATGAAGAAACAATCCTAAACAACCATATGCCAACCAAGGACGAATACCACCACTTCAGGAGGAACAAACTCAGGTAAAAACAAACGATGCTGCTTAGGTAAGAGCCTAATCCATTCCTCTTGCTCTGCAATTCCTACTTGTCCTCATAATAGATCTAACAACTCTTCCTTCATGAGTACGAGGATTGGTAAGAATCTTTTTCATGGAAAAAAATATAAAATAAAATGGAGGCGGGACCACCTCACCATTGTGTCAATGAAGCTGCTGACACTAGCAGTGCTTCTTCAGTCAACCCCAGCTACCAACTAAAGCATAACTTTAAATAATCTAACCACCCCATTCCCTTTGTTAAATACGCCAACTCTATCCAATTTAATTAAAATGGGCCCATGGGGTCCCACCTCCTACCAAAAATAATGAGGCTTTAATGGAGGCCTCCATCTCTTCGTATTATGGGGAGATAACCAACACTACTTCTAGGGATAATCATCACCATGAGACGATTGACATAACAAATGTAGTCATGTCAATTAACTATACTCCCCTTTTTAGCTCTAATCAAGAGCTTAATCCCCCTATCAACGCTTCTAAACGACCTAATCTCTCTTCTAATTCTAATAGCAAACCCGTCTTTCTCAACCACAATGAATTTAAAGGAGCCATTGATATTTGTCGCAGCTCCCCATTTACCCAATAAAATACCGACGTCCTTTACAGAACTTGTACTTAGAGAAAAATCAATCTCCTATTATATCATAGTGGGAGACCAACCAATAGTACTGGTTTTAAAAGACTCGACGTGGATGGCACAAATCATCAAGGAAGGGGTAGACCAGATAGCAAAAGGATTGGGGTACCACTGTAGGTTCAAACAATGTTGCAAGCTCAGATGTTAGGGACTCTAAATATGATGAAATCAAACGATCTCAACTTTCTCACGAGTCACATGTTCAAGAGTCTACCCTTTTACCCCAATAGTCCCTACCTCTCAGATTTTGAAACACTGAGTTTTGTACAATGGAATCCTATAACTAATCCATCACAGACTAATCCTGCCCCAATACCAAGTACGGGGGGACTATAGAGGGACAAGAATAAGAAAAAACAAAACCCTCTGTGCTAGAATAGCTCCAATGAACAATGCAGAAATGGAGAACTTATTGGTAACATTTAGGGATCCCAACACAAACTTCTACATCTTAGAAAAACCCCTTCAGAAAAAATACATAGAGCCTTTCAACACAGTTACCATAGTGCTCTGTCTGAAGGAGATGAAGACATTCAAATTGATTTTGAGGAGCATATCAGATGAGGTGAATACAGCAATCTCCCTGAGCCCTTATTTGGAATAAGGTCAGCCTCCCTAGAAAGATAAAGGGAAGAGGCCAATACTCAACCACCCACCCAATCCAGCTGACCATATAAATTTTATCATCTAGAATACTAGGGGCCCAACAATGTAAGATTTAGGCACCAATGTGAAGCTCTTGTCAAAACTCACAACCCCACTCTAGTGGTCCTGCTAGAGAATAAGATAGTTGACTATAAGAATCTTACTGAAATCCTTGAGTTTGATTCTCATCTTGAATCAAGTGCTGTTGGTAGGAGGGATGATATTATTATTATTATGTAGAAGGAGGATGCTGTTAAGCTTCAAAATTTCTCCATATCTCCTCAAGGTAAACTTTGACCCTAGACCATGGTTATTTTTTACTATTTATGCTAGTACAGACGCCAGCTTGTGTACCAATATTTGGGATAAGCTTTGCCACATCTCATCCACTTATAAAGGGAATTGGTTGATTGGTGGGGACGTCAATGAGGTCCTTAGAGCTAACAAAAAATTAGGAGGGGCTCCTATTAATAATGCCAGGGTTTGCGGACTTTGGGACTGTTTAAATTACTTCAATCTGGTGGACCTAGGGTTTAGAGGTTGCAAGTACACCTGAACCAATAAGAGACATCGCAATAGAATTATTCTCATTCAATAAAGACTTGATAAGTGTGTCGCAAATGACTCATGGATAAACCGTTTCCTCGAGTCACTTATAACATGCCTACTTAGAACAAAGTCTGACCATTGCCTTCTGCTTGCGTCTTTATCCAAAAAACACAAGGCACCAACAACAAACCTTTTAGGTTCGAACCTATGTGGTGTAGTCACCATACTTTCTGTAATCTTGTACATGATTGCTTCATCCAAACAAGTGAACTCCAATAAGCTATCCAAACCTTCCAAACTCAGGCCTTTCACTGGATTTAAATTGTGTTTGCAACATCTTTACCAAACTCAGAGTTATAACTGCCAGGCTGGATGACATTCAAAAATCTAGAAATTACAACACTATCACTTTCCTTCAGAAGTTGGAAAATGATCATCTTTATGACTATGAAGTTCTTCTAAAATGTGAGAAGAATTTTTGGAAAACTAAGTCTAGATCACTTGGATCATAGAAGGGGATCCAACACATCCTTCTTTTATGCATTTACCAGAAATAGAAGAAGAAGAAATATGATTAATTATCTTCATGATGATGTGGGAAGTATGTATATGGGAGAGGACATTATTACTTCTCATGTTCTCCATCACTTCACCAATTTGTATATGTAACGCCCCGAGACTACAACCTATGTATCACACGATGCTTACGACCTTGAAGGATCACAAGCTAACCCATGACTGGTACCTGCTGTGAGCACTGAATAATAATACTGAAAATATATGTGGAGGTTAGGCTGAAAATGCCATAAGGTTCATTAACTAAAAATAAATACTAAATACTGATAATAAAACTGAAAAACTGAACATCTGTATAAAGTAATCTAGTCAGAAAGCCTCTATCTATCTAAATGTGTAGTTGATGGGACAAGTCCCCAACTAAACCCGACTACTAAACATACTAAATCTGATAAAATACTGAAATAAAATAATGTCCTTGATGGATGTGGACTCCCTACTGAATCTGCCGCTGAAATCCTGAGCTGCTAAGTACGATCAGGATCCTGAGTGTCCGAACCTATGATATGAGACATCATAGCACAATAGAGAAAGTATGCATCAGTACGTGAAATGTACTAGTATTCTAAATGGGGTAAGGTTGATATACATAGGTTCATATGTATGAGATGATAACTAACTGAATGAATATCATGAAGTAACTGGATGAGTGTACATACAAAAATGTAACTGCTGAGTATACTGAACATGCAATATTGCACATGTAGATAAACATTATATATCTGAGATTATATTGAAACTTAGTACTGAATTCTTATGGGTGAGTAACTGATAACTGATAGCCATGGTTCTGTAGAACTGACTGAGTTCTTTACTGAATATTGAAACTAAAACTATATATTTGTGGGAGTGTTCATCTAACCGACATACCCCAATTATAGACTGAGTTAGGGTCTAACCTGTGACCCCAGTTAGAAGGGTGTTAGCACTTCGCCACAGGATACAAACAATGCTGGGTAAACCCTAATCTAGTAGGAAGACTCATAAAAGATATCTATGATGGCATCAACCCTAGTCTGGCAGGAGAATGACTTACCCTACGCTGGCTATGTAGTTCTGTAATGCAGGGAATGCTACTACATGTCAAACCCTCTTCTAGCAGGAACGCCCCCATCCCTGGGTTTGCTCGATGCTGAATCCTACTCCCAACTGAATCGACACTGAATTGATCACTAGACTGTACTAGGCTTGACTGAACTGACACTAATCTTATTGACTGAACTGGACTGCGTTCACTAAGTTCTGTTACTAACCGAGTACCACTATTCTTGACCTTTGCTAGGACTATTCTATAACTAATACAACTAAGCAAACGACTAGATTTCGGGTAATAAATACCCCCAGGACTCGATAGCATCAATAATAAAATATAACAAATCTTGAATGCATAAGAATAGTCAATTGTTCACAATTCATTCACTGAGATATTTTGTCAAATACTTAGAGGTCATGAACTTGTACATGAATGATAACACATGATAACATGTCATGATTACACTATTTAATTCGCATAGATATTCTATCAAATACCTGGGGAGCATAATTAATGCACATGGTAGTGAACAACACATAAGCATCATGACTACACTTAAACTTGCAATTTCAAGGGTTTTAACATTGGAATTACATCAAAAAACATACATGCTATCTTATGTTCATGCAACTTATAATTAAATCTTGAATTGAAACCCATACAACAACACAAACATGAATACAACCCAATTTATGCAGGTAAATCATGAATCTAAAAACTTATAGTTTTAAAAAGGATTCTTGAACTCCAAGGATGGAAGAAAACCCAAGGATGAACACCTAACATACCTTGATTGTTGATTTCATGAAGATTGTTGGGGATTTCTTGAAACTTGTACTTGAACTTGATGACTAGGGCTTTGTTCTTGAGAGTATTTATGAGATAACGAGTGAATTTTTCCCTTTAGGAGGTTTAATTTTGTGTTTTGGCTGAATTGGGTGAGGAGAAAAGGACCTCAATGCCCTTGAAAACTTATAATTAAGTGAGTAAACTGTGCCCAGCGATACGATACCCGCTGCACCACGTCGATGGTATCGACGCAATAGGTAACACATCACGTCGATGGGGACAATGCGATAGCCAATGTGATGTATCAAGATCACGTTGGCTTGCTGTTTTGGCCTTCTAAATATGACTCAAACGATGTCCAAAAATTCTGAAACTCACCCAATATGACCCATTGACATCCCTGATTATGAATCAATTTAAAAATCGACAATCTAAAGCCAAAAAGATCATAAATAATGCCATTGAAATATCGAGGCCAAAAATGAGACTAAGTGTCAATACTTAACTGAATTTTTCTAAGTCTAGGACCTCTTTTAGTATGCTATATGGGACTGAAATGACTAGGACTTTGCGGGGTCTTACAATATCTCTCCTTGGAAATATTCATCCTCGAATGAACTGACTGAACTGAGGGGAAATGAGGATCTGTACTTATACTAACCTGCATAATTGAAGCATTACTGAATTCTAGAGATATGACACATAATTGAACTATTTCATGAATGCATGAATGATATAAGAATGTTATGCAACTGTAACTGAGCATGAAATAGAGTAAATCTAAGGAAGACTGTTACCTTAGGCTAAGTCTGAGTTTGTGGAGAAGAGGTGAGGATACTTGGTTTGCATGTCTGCTTCTTTTTCCCAAGTAGCTCCCTCAATGGACTGATTCCACCAAAGAACTTTGACCAAAGAAACTTCTTTATTACTTAGTTTGCGAATATGGCGATCAAGGATTTTGACTGGGAATTCCTCATAATAGTGGCTGTTCTAAACATCTACACTCTCTAAGAGAACTATAACTGCTGGGTCACCTATGTAATTCTTTAGCAAGGAGACATAAAACACTGGGTGCACTGCTACTAAGTCTGCAGGTAACTCAAGCTCATAAGCTACCTTACCAAAATGACTCAGGATTCTGTAAGGACCAACATATCGGGGACTAAGCTTTCCCTTCTTTCAAAATCTCTTCACTCTTTTCATGGGAGAGATTTTCAAATACACAAAGTCGCCAATTTCAAACTCGAGATCTTTCCTTCTCATATCTGCATATAATTTCTGTCAGCTCTGGGCTGCTGTAAGCCTCTTTCTGATTAACTGCACTTCGTCTAAAGAATCAAACATCAAGTCAGGCCCCATTACCGCGACCTTACCTATCTCAAACCAACCAATGGGTGATCTAAATCTTCTCCCATAAAGAGCCTCAAATAGAGCCATCTAAATACTGGAATGATAGCTATTATTATACGCAAACTCAATCAAAGGCAAGTGGTCATCCCAACTATCCTTAAAGTCAATGATACACACTCTCAACATATCATCTAAAGTATGAATGGTCCTTTCGGCTTGACTATCTATCTGAGGGTGGAAGGCTATATTGAGGTAAACTTGGGTACCAAGACCCTTTTGGAAGGCTTTCCAAAAATGAGAGGTGAATTGCATACCTCTATTTGAAATGATGGACAATGAGACACCATGTAACCTAACCAACTATCTAATATAGAGCCTGGTATAGTCCTCGGCTGAATGAGAAGTATGAACTGGCAAGAAATGGGCTGATTTGTTCATCTTGTCCACAATTACCTAAGTCGAGTTATGCTGACGACGAGTATGAGACAAACCCATCACAAAGTCCATGTTTACTTCCTCCCACTTCCAAGTGGGAATACTGAACTTCTGCATGGAACCACTAGGATTTTGGTGCATAATCTTCACCTATTGACATATAGAGCACTTAGCTACAAACTTTGCAATGTCACTCTTCATCCCACTCCACCAATAGACCTTCCATAAATCATGGTATATCTGAGTGGCCCCTGGATGAATAGAGTAATGCACACCATGCGCTTCTGCAAGAATTTGCTGCCTTAACCCATCTACACCTGGTACACAAAGTCAACCCTGATAACATTGCACACCATCTCAACCTTGGAAGAAAACCTCAACCTTCTAGTCTCTAAATGACTCTTTCAGCTTAACTAAACTGGGATCCCTGTCCTGCTTTTCTTTTACTTCGAAAACCAAAGATGATTCCAAACTATTCTGCACCCAAACACTACCCTTAGCCGAATCAACCAAGTGGACACCTAGTCTGGGAAGCTGATAAATTTCCTGGACTAACTTCTTCTTACCATCCTTAACGTGAGAAACACTACCCATGGATAACCTACTAAGAGCGTCTTCCCCTACATTGGCCTTTCTCGGGTGATACAGAACACTCATGTCATAATCTTTCAACAACTCTAACCACCTTCTATGACACAAGTTTAGGTCTTTCTGGGAAAATACATACTACAGGATTTTATGGTCTGTGAACACATCAACATGCTCCCCATACAAATAGTGCTTCCAAATCTTTAAGGCAAACACAATAGCTGCTAATTCAAGATCATGGTAGGGATAATTCTTTTCATAGGGCTTAAGCTGTCTAGAGGCATAGGCCACAACCTTGCCTCTCTGCATCAAAACACACCCCAAGACAACTTTGAAAGCATTACAATATACAATAAGTTCATCTGAACCATTAGGCAATGTTAAAACTAGGGCTGTAGTGAGTGGAATCTTCAACTCTTGAAAACCCTTCTCACAATAATCTGGCCATTGGAACTTGACTTTTTTCTGAGTCAATCTGGACATGGAGATGCAATAGATGATAATCCTTCAACAAACCATCGGTAATAGCTAACCCAAGAAACTCCTGATATCTGACAGAGAAATGGGTGTAGGCCAGTTTCTCACTACTTCGGTCTTTTAAGGATTAAATCTAATGCTATCACCGGAAATGATATAACCAAGGAAAGCTACTGATCTTAGCCAAAATTCACACTTACTAAATTTGGTGAATAACTGATGGGCTATGAGAGTCTGTAATACTATTTTTAGATGGTTTGCATGATCATATTAATAACGGAAGTAGACAAGAATGTCATCAATAAAGACTATGATGAACATATCCAAGTACTGCTTGAACACACGGTTCATCAAGTCTATAAAAGCTACTGGGGAATTGGTAAGACCAAATGACATAACTAGAAATTTAAAGTGACCATACCAAGTTCTAAAAGCTATTTTTGGAATGTCACATTCTCTGACTTTGAGCTGATGATAGCTTGAACTGAGGTCTACTTTAGAGACGTAACTGGCACCCTAAAGTTGGTCAAACAAGTCATCAATTCTAAGAAGTGGATACTTGTTCTTAATGGTGACTTTATTCAACTGATGGTAGTCAATACACATTCTGAGAGAACCGTCTATCTTTTGCACGAATAAAATTGGTATGCCCCATGAGGAGATACTGGGCCTAATAAATTCCTTATCTAGGAGGTCCCTCAACTATTCTTTTAACTCTTTAAGTTCAGATGGAGCCATTTTGCATGGAGAAATAGAGATGGGCTAAGTATCTGAAAGTGGGTCTATTCCGAAGTCAATTTCCCTTTCGGGAGGAACTCTAGGAAGATCTTCGAGAAACACATATGGAAATTCACTTGCTACTGGAACTGACTCAAGGTTAGAAGTCTCGGAACTAGAGTCTTTGACTCACACCAAATGATAGACACACCCCTTGGATGTTATTTTTCTTGCTCTAAGGTACGAAACAAGTTGACCCTTAAGTGCTGAAGTACTACTCCTCTATTCTAGGATAGGTTCATTCAGGAATTGAAAATAGACAACCCTATTTCTATAGTCAACTGAAGCATAAAATGAATGAAGCCAATCCATGCCGAGAATGACGTCAAAATCTTTCATTTTTAACTCTACTAAGTCTGCTGAAGTAACTTTCTGAGATACTATAACCGAATAGTTCCTGTATACCCGCCAGGCTATAATAGACTTACCTATTGGGGTAGAGACTGAGAAGGCTCAGTTAGGATTTCGGGACTGGCTCCAAAGTTGATAGCTATATAAGGAGTTACAAAGGACATAAAAGCTCCTGGATCTAGCAAAGCATAAACATTTTAATGGTAAACTTGTAACGTACCAGTGACCACATCAGGAGAACTTTTAGGATATTGTCGGGATTGGAGTACATAGATCCTGTTTGGGAGTTGCCCACTGGTGGCACTGAAAGCGGCACCCTGCTGAGATGTGCAACCAGACTGAGCTGGGGGATGATTATACTAACTCTGTGAACCCACCCGAGGGTACTCTCTGATCCTATGGCTTGGCTTGCCATATCCAAAACATACACCACTGCCCGCTCTACAGTTACACTAATAATTTCTGCCATATTTCTGATAAAGAGGATTTTTTTGAGTACTGCTAACACTATCCTAAGATTTAGAGCCTGGTGACCTATCCTTATTACCAGTTTTGAATTTAGGCACTAGAGCACTGTATGAGGATGAAGATGGGACTAAATATTATGGGCAGAACTGAGGACGATTACTACCCTATGAATTAGGCTGAGTAAAATTGAGGCTACCTGTTCTAGCCTCTTGTTCTCCCTCTGTTTCTCCTTAGTTTTCTATTCCTCAATCTTCTGAGCATGGATCATCAACCTAGCCAAGTTTATCTTCTTAATCAGTATTGCAGTCATACACTCCTTGACCACACTATCAGATACACCAGACATAAAGTTACTCATCTTAGACCTGCTATTAGCTACCATATGAGGAGCATATCTGGGTAACTGAGTAAACTTGAGAAAATACTCCTTCACTATCATGCTGCCATACTTCAAGTTAATGAACTCTAAAACCTTGGCTTTCCTCAACTTTAATGGGAAGAACTTATCTAGAAAAGAAGTAGCAAACTCTTCCTATTCTATAGGCCTTATATCTACAACCCTATCTACCTCTCACTACTTAAACCATGTGTGAGCCATATCCTGCCACTGATAGGTAGCTAACTCAGCACTCTCACTAGCAGTTACCCTTATAATATTTGTTATCTTCTACACCATGTCAAGAAATTCCTGTGGGTCCTCTTCAGACTTAGACCCTGAAAATAAGAAAGGGTTAATTCGAGTGAATCCCCAAATTCTAGCTGCAATAGTATTGGCTACTGGATTGGCCTGAACAATAGTTAGGCATTCATTTTGGGCTGCTACATAATGAGCTAGAGTGGTGAAAGCTGCTCTGAATTTTGCATGATAAACATGCTCATTTAGGAGATCTTCTTGAATGGGCAAAGGTGCTGGCTGGTTCCCAGTCCTTCTTTTATTAGTTTTTTTGGGAGGCATGTTCTGTAAACAGAAGGGAAAATTGGATTAGATAGAGAGTTTAACTTGAGGTCATGCTTACTCCCAACTCGCATGATATGAATACTGAAAGAAGGGAAATTTTTTCCTAAAAATGCCTCATAGCCTCTTGTCAATAAGTGTGGCGCGCTACACACCAATGTACAAGACTCTACTTGACGCAGCTTTCAGACTCCCTAGAACTCTTTAGAACCTTAAGCTCTAATACCAAGTTTGTAACACCCCAAGACTACACCTTGAGCGTCACACGGTACTTACAACCCCAAAGGATCACAAGCTAACCCAAGACTGGTACTTGCTATGAGTACTGAATAATAATACTAAAAATATATGCAGAAGTTAGGCTGAAAATGCCATAAGGTTCATAAACTGAAAACAAATACTGAATACTGATAATAATACTAAAAAAATAAACATCTGTCTAAAGTAATATAGTTTGAAAGCCTCTAACTATCTGAATATGGAGTTGATGGGACAAGTCCCTAACTAAACTCGACTACTGAACATACTAAATCTGCTGAAATACTGAAATAAAATAATGTCCTCGATGGATGAGGAGTTACTATTAAATCTACCACTGATATCCTAAGCTGCTAAGTACGGTTAAGACCTTGAGCATTCAAACCTATGATATGAGGCATCATAACGCAAAAGAGAAAGTATACGTCAGTACATAGAATGTACTGGTATGCTAAGTGAGGTAAGACTGGTATACATGGGTTCATATGTATGAGATGATAACTGACTGAATGAATATCATGAAGTAATTGGATGAGTGTACATGCAAAACTATAACTGCTGAACACACTGAAGATATAATACTGTGCACATAGATAAACATTAGGTATCCGAGATTATACAAAAATTGAGTACTGAATTCTGATGGCTGAGTAACTAATAACTGATAGCCATGGTTTTGTAGAACTGATTGACTTCTTTATTGAATACTGAGACTGAAACTGCGATTGTGGGAGTGTTCATCTAATCGACATACTCTAATTGTAGACTGAGTTAGGGTACAACCTATGACCCCAGTTGAAAGGGTGTTTGCACCTTTCCACGGGATACTAATAATGCTGGGTCAACACTAATCTGGTGGGAAGACTCATGAAATATATATATGATAGAGTCAACCCTAGTATGGCAGGAGGACGACTTACCCTACGCTGGCTACGTAGTTCTGTGATGCAGGGACTGCTAGTAAGGATCAAACCCTCTTCTAGCTGGAATTTCCCCATCCCTGGGTTCTCTCAGTGCTGAATCCTACTCCTAACTGAATTAACATTGAACTGATCACTAGAATGTACTAGGCTTGACTGAACTGACACTGATCGTGTTGACTGACTGAACTGGACTCAGTTCACTGAGTTCTGTTACTGACTGAGTACTACTATTCTTGACCTTTACTGGGACTATTCTATAACTACTGCAACTAAGCAAACAACTAGATTTTAGGTAATAAATACCCCCAGAACTCAATAACATCAATAATAAAATATAATAAATCTTGAATGCATAACTATAGTCAATTGTTCACAATTCATTCACTGAGATATTTTTTCAAACACTTAGATGTAATTACCCGAGACTACCGCCTAGTCTTCACATGGTACTTATGACCCCGAAGGACCACAAACTAACCCATGAATGATATCTGTTGTGAGCATTGAATAATATTACTATAATTAATGCAAAAAATGGACTAAAATACCATAAGGTTCGAAACATCTAAAATACTAATAAATAACAACATCTGATAAAAACTAAAATTGTCTCTAAACTAGTCTGAAAAGCCTCTAACTGAATCTGTCTGAAAGTGGAGTTGATGGGACAATCCCCAACTAACTCCATCTACTGAACTAATACATTTACTGAAAATATGAAATAGTATAATATCCTCAAATGATGAGGACTCACTGCTAAAACTACTGCTGCTGGCTGAACCTGAATCTACTATGCGTGATCAGGAACCTGAGCGTCTGAACCTATGATATGAAACATCATAGCACAGAAAAGTATGCGTCAGTACGTGGGAATGTACTGGTATGCTAGATGAGGTAAGGCTGAATACAAGGGTTCCTATGCATTAGGGTATAACTGACTGAATGAGAATAACTAAACATAATAGTACGTGGAGAGTCTGAGAATACTGTAAATACTGAGAATGCAATCTATGAATATACATTTATATATAAATTATAACTAAGCTTTTCTTACGCTAAGTATTGAATTCTGATCACTGATTAACCAATACTAATTGACTGTATCTGATAGTCCTGATTTTGTAAAACTGAGCTGAGTTTTGAACTGAAGACTGAAACTATGGGAGGTAATCATCTAACCGACATACCCATCTTTGAACTAATTAGAGTCCAACTTGTAACCCCAGCTGGAAGGGTGCTAATACCATGCCACGGGTACTAACACTATAAATCCAGGATGCCAAGCCTAACTGACGGGTGACACCTGGGCAGAGCCAAGCCTAATCTGACAGGTGACCCCTAGGAGGTAGTCAAGCCTAGTCTGACGGGTGACTCCTCATCCTTCACTAGCTATGCAGTTCTGGAGTACAGGGATTGCTACTAATGACTTTGCCTATCTGATGGGGGAATCCATCATCACTGCTCTTGCTCGGTGCTGAATCCTACTCCCAACTGAAAGACACTGAATTGAGTGTACTGGACTGGACTGGACTGAGATTGACTTTATTGAGTTTTTATAAGTTCTATAATTGACTGAGTTCTACTAATTTCTATAAAGTATTGAGAGTACTGATTGTGATATGACTGATACTATTCTGTAACTGATACTGGCTCTAGGTAAACAGCTAAATTGTCGGGTATTAAATACCCCCAGGACTCGATAGTATGAAAAGTAAAGCAAAGCATAATCTTGAATAATATAACAAGGTTCACTTGATCATAATTCATTCATAGAGACATTTCACCAAACACTAGTAATGTATTAACTTGTACATGAATGGGATCACATAATAACATCTCATGATTCCTCTATCTACTTCACATAGGCATTTTAGCAAATACTTAGGGAGCATGAGTATTTCACATGATAATGGTCATCACATAAACATCATGAATACAATACTTAATTGCAAATTCAAAGGTTTAGCATGTAATTCATATAATTTTCCCTAAATACTATTCTATTTTTCATGAATCTTATCATAATCATGGATTGAAAACCAAATCAACATCATAGATGCATTAATCACTTTATAAATTTATGGGACTATCAAGATAATCACATATTTAAATTATGGATTGGAACCCTGCTAATATTATAAACAAGAATTCAATCTAATTCAAACATGGAAATCATAAATACATCATTTTTGTACTTTGAAAAAGGATTCTTGGACTTCATGGGTGAAACGGACCCCTAAATCAATATCTAACATACCTTAATTTGTGAGATTCTTTAAGTTATTGAAGGATTTCTTGAGCTTGACCTTGATTTCTTAAACTAGGGTTTTTCCCTTTGAGAAAGAATGGCTTGCTTCTTGAGAAAATAGTGAATTAATTAGCAATTTGTGCTCTTTTAGGGTTTGATTGCATGTTTAGGATGACTGAGGCTGAGGAAAAAAATACCTTAGTGCCCTCAAAATTAAAACTCAGAACTGACTGAAAATCCTAATTTTGTAAGCTGGCGCAACACGGCGCTATCGCGCTGTGTCACTAGAAATTGACGATTGGGAACTAGGCTGATGGCGTGACGCGGTGCCTCACTGGTTGCAAATTTTTCCTTTGGTGCGACGCGCCATGATCGCGTAGTCACACTAGAAAGTGACAATTGGAAAAAAGGCTAGTGGCGTGATACGGTGGTATCGCGTTGTCTTACTGGAAAATGACAAATGCCATTTGGACTGTCTCCGCGATGCGCTAAAGTACCAGGTGGTACACTATCTTACTAAAATGGCTCTAACTCTTCGTCCATGTGTCAAATTTGGGTGAATTTGGTATCAATGGAAGGCTTATTTAATTTTTCACGCGATGAAAAGTCAAAATCTTGAAAATTCCACATGTATAAAAATGTATTCATCTTTAAAGCAAGTCTTAATATTCTAGGGACGAATTCAATCTAGGTAAAAGTACGGGGTGTTACATTAGAGGTCATGTACATGAATGAGAACACATGATAACATGTTATGATTACACTATTCAATTCACATGAACATTCTATCAAACACTTGGGGAGCATAATTAATGCACATGGTAATGAACAACACATAATCATCATGACTACACTTAAACTTGCTATTTCAAGGGTTTTAACATGGGAATTACATCAAACAACATATATGCAATCTTATGATCATGCAACTTATAATTAGATCTTGAATTGAAACCCACACAACAACATAAACATGAATACAACCTAATTTGCGCATGTAAATCATGAATTTGAAAACTTATAGTTTTAAAAAGGGTTTTGAACTCCAAGGGTGGAAGGAAACCCAAGGATTAGCACCTAACATACCTTGATTGTTGATTTCATGAAGATTGTGAGGACTTTTTGGAACTTGTTCTTGAACTTTATGAACTAGGGCTTTGTTCTTGAGAGTATTTATTAGATAATGAGTGAATTTTGCCCTTTAGGAGGTTTAATTTCGTATTTTTGCTGAATTGGGTGAGGCAAAAAAGACCTAAATGCCCTTGGAAACTCGTAATTAAGTGAGCAAACTGTGGCCAGCAACTCGATACCCAACACACCATGTCAATGATATCGACGCGATAGCCGATATGTCGTGTCGATGGGGACAACGCGATAGCCAATGCGACACATCAAGATCGCATTGGCTTGATTTTTTTGCCATCCAAACACAACTCAAACGATGTTTAAAAATTCCAAAACTCATCCAATATGACCTATTGACATCCCTGATCATGATTCAATTTAAAAATTGACAATCTAAGGCCGAAAAGATCATAAATGATGCCACTAAAATATCAATTCCAAAATTGAGACTAAGTGTCAACGCTTGACTGAAATTTTCTAAGTTTGGGAGCTCTTTTGACATGCTATATAGGAATGAAATGACTAGGACTTTGCGGGGTCTTACAGTATACCACCAGCCAAGTCAAATGACGTAATAGTCATTTCATTTCCACTCTCCCAATTAATGTGATCACTATTGAGATAAGAGCCACTTTAGCAGCCCCCTTGAGGGACACTGAGGTTTTACTAGCCATCAAGTCATCCAAGCCCTTAAAAGCCCCTAGACCTGACGGCCTCCACCATCTCTTCTTTTAGAAAATTTGGACTGATGTTGGTCCAAAAACTATCTCCTTCTATAGAAAAGTCTTCTCTACGTGCTCCATTCTGGCTAACTATAACAATACTCTCCTCTGCCTCATTCCAAAGTGTAGAAATGCCTCTAGCCTAAGAAATTATAGACCTATTGGCTTGTGCAACACCAGTTACAAGTTTGTAACAAAGATCATTATTAATAGAATCAAGCCCCTTCTCTAATCCATCATAGGCCCCACTAAGGCTAGCTTCCTAGCTAACAGGAGGTTCTTTGATCATGCCATCATCATCCAAGAGTATATAACTTATTTTAGAAGAATGAAAGTTAAGGATGCCAATATGATCCTCAAGATTGACCTTGAAAAAAGCTTTTAACAAGCTTGAATGGTCATTCATAAATGATATACTCCAATTCTTTGGCTTTCCACCCAATCTTACCAATCTTATCTTGTTTTGTCTGTCTTCCTCCTCTAAAGCTGTCCTGGTCAATAGAAGAAGAACTACCTACTTTAACCACTCCAGAGGCTCTAGGCAGGTGAACCCTATGTCCCATTACCTATTCATCATATGCATGAAGAGACTGTGTAGGGACATTGAAGTAGAAGTTAGAGCCAAAAATTGGACCCCCATAAGTATCTCTACCAGTGGCCCCAAACACTCTTACCTTTTCTTTGATGATGATCTCACTCTTCTTGCTAGAGATAATGCTACTAATTGCCATAAAATTGTCTACATCCTTAAGGCCTTCAGTCACCTATTTGGACAAACCATTAACCATAACAAGTACAATGTAATCTATTGTTAAAATTGCTCATCGGCTCACTCCACTATGTGCTCCCAGATTCTTAACATCCAAACTAGTTCTAGCTTTGGGAAATACCTTGGCTATCCCATTTTTAATTAAAAAGCCTAAGAACAGTGACTTCCAATTTATAATTGACAACATGAGCACTGGGTTGGAAGGGTGGAAAACCAAGTTCTTTAACATGTTTGGAAGGACTGTTCTTGCCAAGTATACTCTCAGTGCTAAGTCTACTCAAGTCATGCGTTACATAAAAATTCCTAGCAAAGTCACTGAATCCTTCAATAAAATCCAAAGGGATTTTCTTTGGATTAGTTGTGCAGAAAAGAGAAAGCTCCACTTGCTTAGCTGGGATGTCCTTACCACTATTAAGAAGAAGGGTGGCCTTGGCCTCCATAAGAGTCACCTCAGAAATAGGGCCCTTCATGCTATCTTGGCGAGGAGACTCTTCTATAACCCTAGCAGTCTTTGGGGCCAATTCCTTTTAGATAAATACTATAAGCATCATGGACCCCTTCCCTCCAGGAAAATTACTTCCAAAACCTGTCAGAACATCCGCAAAGGGTGGAAAGACTACTTTAAGGGTATTCGGTGAAGGGTAGGAAAAAGGGACAAAGTAAATTTCATAGAAGACATCTGGATCCCCCATTTAGACAACCTCCAAAGTATCATTCAAGGCCTCATTAACAGCCAAGAATCCAACATCACTGTTAAGGAAGTGTACAATAATAACAACTGGGATTTTACAAAACTTTCTTTTGAAATCCCTAATGCCATTAAAAAGATTATCCTTACCACCCCCTTTAGACCCAATTGCAATGATGAAGATAAAGATATTTGGAATTGCAGCTCCAATAACAATCTTTACCACTGGTAGCATATACTCTTGTCTCAGGAGTACCAATTTTGTTCCTCCACAGGACAAGAACTTTCAACTTGTGTGGAGGGCTTATACCCCTAACAAAACTAAAACCTTCCTCTGGTTGCTCATGCATAACAGGCTCTCTACCAGCAGCTACTTTAACCATATAGGCATCAATGTCCCACCCCAATGTCACTTCTACAACAACAGCAGTAAAGATATGTAACACCCCAAGTTTGTACCTTAGACGCTACACGATGCTCATAATCCTAAAGAACCATGAGCTAACCCATGAATGGTACCTGCTGCAATAACCGAGTAACAATATGTTATAATGCAGAATAATGGGCTAAAATGCTATAAAGTTCAAATAACTAAAATAAAACTGAGATAAGATATCTCAAAACCAAAACTGAACAACTGTCTAAACATCTAGTCTGAAAAGCCTCTAGCTGAACTGTATGAGCTGTGGAGTTGATAAGATAATCCTCCAACTAACTCCATCTGCTGAAATACTGAATGTAATGAGATAATAAAAAACAAGAATATTCTCGAATGATGAGGACTCACTGCTAGTCTACTGCTGTTGGTTGAATCTAAATCTATCTACACGTGATCGGGAACCTGAGCATTTGAACCTATAGTATAAAACACCATAGCGTAAGAGAAAAGTATGCATCAGTATGTGTGCATGTACTGGTATGTAAAGTGAGGTAGACCGAATGCAAGGGTTTATATGCATGAACTATAACTGGCTGAATAACATGAACGTAGCTGAGTGAGAAATACATGCATGACTACAGGACCTGTAACTGAAGTCATAATAATAATGAATACTGAGTTTACTTATAACATGAATTACTAATAACTGATATACTGATAACTAATATACTGTTACTGAGTGACTTTCTTACAGTCCTGACTCTGATGGAACTAGCGGAGTTCCGTATTGAGCTGAATGACTTTATCTGATAGTCATGAAATCTGTAGAACTATCTGAGTTCTTTATTAATGAATGAGACTGATATTGTAGGAAGTAATTATCTAATCGACATATCCCTTTTTAACTAATCTGGGGTCCAACCTGTAACCCCAGTTGGAAAGGTGTCAATACTGTGCCACGGGTAAGGACAAGCTGAGAGTTGCCCTCATCTATCTAGTACTCTAATAAGAACAGTGGGACCCTCAAAAGACAGGTTAAGCCACCTCATCAACCCTCATTTGGCAGGTTTGATGTCTCAACCTACGCTGGCTATGTAGTTCTGGAACACAAGGGCCGTTTCTAAGTATCACACCCTCTATGGGAAGGTAAGCCCTCATCCTTGGGTTCACTCGGTGCTAAGTCCTACTCCCAACTGAACAGACACTGAACTAAGTAACTGGACTAAATTTACTGAGTTCCATTGACTGATGATATACTACTGAATTCTGTTGACTGACTATGTTTATTGAGGCGTGAACTAGATACTACTGAGTTTTTCCTAAATTTTTAGACTGGCTGAGAGTACTACTGATCATGACATGACTGAGATAGATTCTGTAACTGACACTGGCTCTAGGCACACAACTAATTTGTCGAGTATTAAATACCCCAAGGACTCGATAGCATGAAGATAATAAGACATGACAATTCTTAAATACTTGACAATAGTCAACAACTCATAATAAAATTTATGAGGCATTTTATAAAGCACTTAAAAGTCTTAAACTTGTACATAAATAGGAATGCATGATAATATGTCATAATTTCATTAAACCAATCTCATGAACATTCCATCAAACACTTACAAGGCATAGCTTTATACTTGGGCATGAACAACAATGCTAATACATCATGACTACCTAGTTATTCATAATTCAGGGGTTTCTACCTAAGAGAATCAAAATTCAACTTACATGCCACCATAATATTAAGAAATGCATTAAAGATTTCAACTTGAAATGCATACCAAAACCTCAACATGATTACATTCAAACCCATAACATGGACTGGATGGAAGTGAGCTAATTTGGTCACCCTATCTACGATAACCCAAACTGAATCATACTGACAATGAGTATGAGAAAAACCCATCACAAAGTACATGTTCACTTTTTCCCACTTCCAAGTAGGGATACTGAACACCTGTATGGACCCACTTGGCTTCTGATGCTCAATCTTAACCTGTAGACATGTTGAGTACTTAGCCACGAATTTTGCAATATCTTTCTTCAGCCCACTTCACCAATAGATCTCTCGTAAATTGTGGTACATCTTAGTGGCCCCTGGATAAATAGAGTAACGCGCTCCATGCGCCTCTGCAACAATTTGCTGCCTCAAGTCATCTACACCTGGCATACATAGATAAACCTAACAACGCAAAACACCATCTCCTTCTTGGGAGAAAACCTCCACCTTTTGATCTCTGATAAAATCTCCACCTTTTGATCTCTGACCGACTCTTTCAAATTGACTAAATTGGGATCTCTATACTGTTTTTCCTTTACTTTGAAAACTAGAGATGATTCTGAACTACTCTGAACCTACACATTACCTTCTACTGAATTGACTAAGCGAACAACTAGTCGGGAAAGCTGATGAACTTCCTGTACTAACTTCTTTTTACTGTCCTCAACATGAGTAACACAAACCATAGACAGTCTATTGAGAGCATCAGTCACTATATTGGCCTTACTCGGGTGATAAAGAACACTTATGTCATAGTCTTTCAACAACTCCAATCCTCTTCTCTGATGGAGGTTTAAGTCTTTCTGAGAAACTACATACTTAAGGCTTTTATAATCTGTGAACATATCTATATTCACCCGATACAAGTAGTGCCTCCAAATTTGTAAGGCAAATACTACTACTTCTAACTCGAGATCATGAGTCCGATAATTCTTCTCATGGGTCTTAAGCTATCTGGAGGCGTAGACCATGACCTTACTATGCTTTATAAGGACACAACCCAAACCTACTTTGGATGCATCACAGTATACCACAAACCCATCTGCACCATCTAGAAGAGTCAATACTAGAGCTGAGGTGAGTCAAGTCTTCAATTCCTGAAAACTCTTCTCATATGAATCTGACCACTAAAATTTGACTTTCTTCTGAGACTATTCTGATATAGGGGATGCAATAGAAAAAAATCCCTCAATAAACCACCTGTAATAGCCAACCAAACCCAAGAAACTCTTGATGTCTGATGAAGAGATGGGTCTGGGCCAAATTCTTACTGCTTCAGTCTTTTGGGGATCAACCCTAATGCCATCACCGGAGATGATATGACCAACGAATGCTACTGACCTTAGCCAAAAATTACACATACTGAATTTGGCGAATAACTCATGATTTTTGAGAGTCTGCAATATTATTCTGAGATGGTCTGCATGATTATGCTCACTACAATAGTAAACAAGAATGTCATCTATGAAGACTATGATGAGCATGTCTAAGTACGGCTTGAACACATGGTTCATCAAGTCCATAAAGGGTGCTGGGGAATTGGTAAGACCAAAGGACATGAATAAGAATTTTAAGTGACCATATCGAGTTCTGAAAGCTATTTTTATGATGTCATATTCTTTGACTCTGTGCTGATGATAGCCTGATTTGAGGTCTATCTTAGAGAAGTAACTGGCTCCCTGAAGTTGGTCAAATAAGTCATCTATTTTGGGAAGGGGATACTTGTTCTTAATTGTAACCTTATTGAGCTGATGGTAGACTATGCACATTCTGAGAGAACCGTCTTTCTTATGTATGAATAAAACTGGCGCACCCACGGGGACACACTAGGTCTGATAAATCCCTTGTCTAAGAGATTCTTTAACTGTTCTTTTAATTCTTTAAGTTTTGCAGGTGCCATTCTATATGGCGAAATAGATATGGTCTGAGTGTCTTGAAGAAGGACTATTCCCTAGTCAATTTCCCTTTCAGGAGGAACTCCGGGAATATCTATCGGAAACACATCTGAATATTCATTCATCACTTGAACTGACTCAAGACTGGGAGTTTCTGAACTAGAGCCTTTGATTCACACAAGATGAAAGACGCATCCCTTAGATATCATTTTTCTTTCCCTTAGGTAGGAAACAAGCTGACACTTGAAGGCTTAAGTACTACCTCTATACTCTAGGACAAGTTTATTTGGAAACTAGAACTATACAATTCTATTTCTACAGTCGACTGAGGTATAGCAGAAATAAAGCTAATTCGAGAATGACATCAAAATTGGTCATCTATAATTTGACTAAGTTTGCTGAAGTAACTTTTTGAGATATCATAATCGGACAGTTCCGATATACCTGCCGGGCTATGATAGATTTACCCATTGGGGTAGAGACTGGGAAAGACTCTGCTAGAATTTTAGGACTAACTCCAAAATCAACTGCTATATAAGGAGTAACAAAAGACAAGAAAACTCCTGGATCTAGCAAAGCATAAACGTGTATATGAAAGATCTGTTATGTACCAGTGACCCTATCAGGAGAATTTTCCTGATCTTATTAGTACTGAAGATCATAGAGTCTATTTGGATGCTACCCACTGGTGGCACTAGATGTGGCACCCTGCTGATTTAGGCATCCAAAATGAGATGGAGGACGGTTACGCTGACCCTGAAGACCTAATTGAGGAAAATCTTTATCTTTATGGCCTGGCTTGCCCCTTCTGAAACACACACCAATGCCAGCCCTATAGACACCCTGATAGTTCTTGCCGTAAGTCTGACAAAGGGGATTGGTTCGGGCACTGCTTACACTGCCCTGAGGTTTAGGGCCTGATGCCTTATCTCTATTGCCGTCTCTGAATTTCGACATGGGAGTATTGGATGAGGATGGAGCCAGAACTGAAGATTTTAAGAAGAACTGAGAACGGTTTCCACCCTCTGATTTAGGCTGAGTAAAGTAGAAGCTACCCATTCTAGCTCTCTTATTCTGCTTTTCTCTCTTTATTCTTCTCCTCCTCTATCTGCTGAGCATGGATCATCAGCCTAGCCAAGTCCATCTTACCGATCAACATTGTGGTCCTGAACTCTTTGACTATACTATCATTCACTTCAGACATAAATTTGCTCATTTGGAATCTGGTATCTGCCACCACATGAGGAGCATATCTAGCTAATAAAGTAAACTTAAGAGAATACTCTTTCACTGTCATATTGCCCTACTTCAAATTAATAAAGTCTAACACCTTAGCTTCTCTCAGCTCTAGGGAAAAGAATCTTTCTAGAAAAGCAATGGAAAACTCCTCCTACTTTATGGGCCCTACATCTACTACCCTCTCTGCTTTCCACTATTTGAACCAAGTGTGAGCTACATCCTGCAACTGATATTCAGTTAACTCAACACTCTTACTAGTTGTCAGCCCCATAATATCTATAACTTTCTGCACCTGATCAGGAATTCCTGAGGGTCCTCATCTAACTTAGACCCTGTGGAAGACGGAGGGTTCATTAGGGTGAAATTCCAAATCCTGGCTGCTGCAATATTGGCTACTGGGTTGGCCAGAATGGAAGTTGGACATTCATTTTGAGCCGCAACTGAATAAGATAGGGTGGTGAAAGCTGCTCTGAACTCAGTGTGGGAGACATGCTCACCCAAAGGATTTGGCTGTCGGGCTGAGGGGCTGACAGATCTCCCATTCCTCTTTCTTGAGTTTTTTTTGGAGGCATTTTCTGTAGATAGAAGAGGAACTTTGAGTAAAAAGAGACTCGCACGATATGAATACTGAAAGAAGAAAAAATTTTCCTAAAACAACTCGTAGCCTCCTATTAATAAGTGTGGTGTACTACACACCCATGCACAAGACTCTACTAGGTACGACTTTCAGACCTCCTAGGACATTGTTGAATCTTAAGCTCTGATAATAAGTTTATAATGCTCTGAGTCTACACCCCAGATGCTACATGATGCTCATAATCTCTAAGGTTCATGAGCTAATCCATAATTGGTACCTGCTGCAATAACTGAGTAATAATATGTTATAATGCTGAATAATAGGCTGAAATGCCATAAGGTTCAAATAACTAAAATAAATTGAGATACGGTATCTTAATACCAAAACTGAGCAACTTTCTGAGCATATAGTCTGAAAATCCTCTAGCTAAACTATCTGATCCATGGAGTTGATGGGACAATCCCCCAACTAACTCCATCTACTGAATTATTGAATAAATGAGATAATGAAATAAAAGAATATCCTCGAATAATGAGGACTCACTCTTAGTCTACTGTCGCTGGCTGAATCTGAATCTATCTACGCGTGATTGGGAACCTGAGCATCCGAACCTATGGTATAAAACACCATAGCACAAGAGAAAAGTATGCACCAGTATGTATGAATATACTAGTATGCAAAGTGAGGTAGGCTGAATGTAAGGGTTCACATGCATAAACTATAACTGGCTGAATAACATGAACATGGCTGAGTGAGAAATACAAGCATGAATATAGGAGCTGTATTTAAAGTTATAATAATACTAAATACTGAGTTTACTGGTAACATAGATTACTGATAACTAATATACTATTACTGAGTGACTGTTTCTGACAGTCCTAACTCTGATGGAACTAGTTGAGTTCCATACTGAGCTGAATGACTGTATCTGACAGTCATGAAATCTATAGAACTATCTGAGTTCTTTACTAATGACTGAGACTTAGACTATGGGAAGTAATCATCTAAGTGACATGCCCCCTTTTAACTGATTTAGGGTCCAAACTGTAACCCTAATTGGAAGGGTATCAATATCGTACCAAGGTAAGGACAAGCTGAGAATTACCCTCATCTGTCAGGTACTCTAATTAGAATGGTGGGACCCTCAATTGATAGGTTAAGCCACCTCATCAACCCTCATCTGGAAGGTTTGATGTGTTAACCTACGCTGACTACGAAGTTCTGGCATACAAGGACTACTCCTAAGGATCACCCTCTATGGGCAGGTGAGCCCTCATCCTTGGGTTCAATCGGTGCTAAGTCCTACTCCCAACTGAACAAACACTGAACTAAGTAACTGGACTAAATTTACTGAGTTCCATTGACTGATGATATACTACTGAATTCTGTTGACTGACTAAGTTTATTGAGGCGTGAACTAAATACTACTGAGTTTTTCCTAAATTTTTAGACTGGCTGAGAGTACTACTGATCGTGACATGACTGAGATAGATTCTGTAACTGACACTGGCTCTAGGCTCACAGCTAATTTATCCGGTATTAAATATCCCTAGGACTCTATAGCATGAAGATAATAAGATATGGCAATTCTTGAATACTTGACAATAGTCAACAACTCACAATACAATTTATGAGGCATTTCATCAAGCACTTGAAACTCGTGAACTTGCACATAAATAGGAATGCATGCTAATATGTCATAATTTTATTAAACTAATCTCATGAACACTCCATCAAACATTTACAAGGCGTAACTTTGTACTTGGGCATGAACAACAATGCTAATACATCATGACTACCATATTAATTCATAATTCGGGAATTTCTACCTAAGAGAATCAAAATTCAACTAACATGCCACCATAATATCAAGAAATACATTAAAGATTTCAACTTGAAATACATATCAAAACCTTAACATAATACATTCAAACCCACAACATGGACATCACAACTTAATGTTTTTAAAAAAAGTTTCTTGAACTCCAAGGGTGGAAAGGACCCTTGGATAATCACTTTACATACCTTATTGGTTGAATTTGGAAAGATTGATGGTGAAATCTCTTGAATTTGATTCCAGGATTGATAGCCCTAGGGTTTTGTTCTTGAGGTTTTATGAATAATGATTGTATTATGCCTCTAAAGGGGCTAAATTTTGTATTATAGGGGCTGAAGGGCATGGAAAAAAGACACTATTACCCCTTGAGATGCGACTTTTAAATAACTAAAACATTGGGTTACCAACACATTGGTTGATGTGGCACGTCGATGGCATTGACACGATATCCAATGCATCACACGAAGTTAGCATCGAATTACTAGAATTTGACGCTGGTAGCTGGGAAAAATATTAACCAACATGATAGTCGATGCGACGCATCAAGATTGTGTTGGTTCACTATTTTGGGATTCCAAAGAAGCTTCAAACAAAGTCCAAAAAATCTAAAACTTGTCCGGGTTCACCTATTGACCTTCTTCATCATGAATTAACTCAAATATTGACATTTAAAAGATATTAAGATCACGAAGTAAGAGCGCCAACTTCCGAAGGCTAAAAATATTACTAAGTCGGAATACTTAGATAAATATTCTAAGTCTAGGACTCCTTGACAAGATTAAAGGACTGAATTAAGCTAGAAATTTTACGGGGTCTTACAATATCTCCCCCTTGAGAATATTCATCCTCGAATGGAATGGACTGAACTGAGAGTACTAGTTAGCTGAATCTACTTACTGGACATGGACATCTGGGATGTGACTATAGGACTGATATATTGATATACTGAATTACCACATTGAACATGCATATCTGATGCCTGAGTATATAACTGAGCTAATTTATGAGAACATGAATGGGATTTCTGATAAGCTGAGTTTCTCATACTGAACATGCATATCTGATGCATGGTACAAGACTGAACTGACTCATGTACATATTAATGAATATAAAATTGTATTTGCTACCAAGTTTGTAACTGAAATCTGAACATGAAACTGAATATGCTTAGGGAAAACTATTACCTTGGGATGAGTCTTAGTTTGCAGAGAAGAGGTAAGGATACTTGGTCTGTATGTCTGCTTTTGCTTCTTAAGTAGCTCCCTCAACAAACTGATTCCGCTAAAGAAATTTGACTAGAGGGACTTCTTTGTTCCTCAATCTGTGAGTCTGATATTCAAGGATTTCAACGGGAACCTCTTCGAAGGAGAGGTTTTTTTGAATATCTATGCCCTCTATAGGGACTACAACTGCTGGGTCACCTATGCACTTCTTTAGCAAGGAGACATGAAACACTGGATGGACTGAAGTTAGATCTGAAGGCAATTCAAGCTCATAGGTTACTTTGTTGAAATGACTGAGAACTTTGAAGGGACCGACATATCAGGGACTGAGCTCTCCCTTTTTTTGAACCTCTTCAGTCCCTTCATGGGAGAGATTTTCAAATACACATAATCACCAATATTATACTCGAAATTCTTTCTGCACACTTTTGCGTATGATTTCTATTGGCTCTAAGATGTCTTAAGCCTTTCTCTAATCAACTAAACTTTTTCTAAGGTATCGAATACTAGGTCAGACCCTACAACTATGGCCTTACCTATTTCAAACCAAGCGATTGGAGATCTACATCTCCTAACATAGAGAGATTCAAATGGAGTCATCTGAATACTGGAACGATAACATTTATTATATGCAAACTCAATCAAAGGCAAGTGGTCATCCCAACTACCTTTAAAATCTATCCCACACACTCGCAACATATCATTCAAAATCTGAATTATCTTTTTGGCTTGACCATCTATCTGGGGATGAAAGGCTATACTTAGATAAACTCGGGTACTAAGATCCTTTTAGAATACCTTCTATAAATAAGAGGTGAACTGGGTACCTCTATCTGAGACAATGGATAACAGAACACCATATTATCTGAGATGGTCTACAATATTATTCTGAGGTGGTCTGCAATATTATTCTAAGATGGTCTACATGATTATGCTTACTATAGGAGTAAACAAGAATGTCATCTATGGAAACTATGACGAACATGTCCAAGTACTGCTTGAACACACGATTCATCAAGTCCATGAAGGCTGCTGGGGCATTGTTAAGACCAAAGGACATGACTAAGAATTCAAAGTGACCATATCGAGTTCTGAAAGCTATTTTTGGGATTTCACATTCTCTATCTCTTAGCTGATGATAGCCTGATCTACTATCCTAGAGAAGTAACTGGCTCCCTAAAGTTGGTCAAACAAGTCATCAATTCTGGGAAGGGGATACTTGTTCTTGACTGTCACCTTATTGATCTGACGGTAGTCTATGCACATTCTGAGAGAACCGTCTTTCTTACGCACGAATAAAACTAGCGCACCCCACAGGGACACACTGGGTCTAATTAATCCCTTGTCTAAGAGATCCTTCAACTGTTCTTTTAATTCTCTGAGTTCTGTAGGTGCCATTCTCTATGGTGGAATAGATATGGGCTGAGTGTCCGGAAGAAGGTCTATTTCAAAGTCAATTTCCCTTTCAGGAGGAACTTTAGGAAGATCTTTTGGAAACACATCTAAATATTCATTCACCACTGGAACTGACTCAAGACTGGGAGTTTCTAAACTAGAGTCTCTGACTCAGACAAGATAATTGACGCGTCCCTTAGATATTATTTTTCTTGCCCTTAGGTAGGAAACAAGCCGACCCTTGAAGGATGAAGTACTACCTCTCTACTCTAGGATAGGTTCATATAAAAACTGGAATTGGACAATTCTGTTTCTACAGTTTACTGAGGTATAGCAGGAATAAAGCCAATCCATGTCGAGAATTACATCAAAATCGGTCATCTCTAATTCGACTAAGTCTGCTGAAGTGACTTTATAAGATATCATAACCGGAACGTTTCATATACCCATCGAGCTATGATAGATTTACCCATTAGGGTAGAAACTGGGAAAGGCTCTGCTAGAATTTTGGGACTAACTCCGAAATCAATTGCTATATAAGGAGTAACAAAAGACAAGGAAGCTCCTGGATCTAGCAAAGCATAAAAATATATATGAAAGATCTATAACATACTAGTGACCACATCGGGATAGTTTTCCTGATCTTGTAGGGACTGAAGAGCATAGAGTCTATTTGGGCGCTGCCTGCTGATAGCACTGGATGCGACACCCTGTTGATTCGGGCGATCGGACTGAGCTGGAGTACGGTTATGTTGACTTTAAAAACCTGATTAAGGACAATATCTGACTCTGTGGCCTAGCTTGACACATCCAAAACACACAGTACTGTCAGCCTTGCAGACACCCTGATAGTTCTTGCCCCAAGTCTGACAAAGAGGATTGGTTAGGGCACTACTTACACTGCCCTAAGGTTTAGGGCTTGATGCCCTATCTCTATTGTCGTCTTTAAATTTTGGTACTGGATTACTGGCTGAGGATGGAGCTAGAACTAAAGATTTCAAGCAGAACTGAGAAAGGTTCCCACACCCTGACTTAGGCTGAGCAAAGTGGAAACTACCCGTTCTAGTTTTCTTATTCTAATTTTCTCTCTCTTTATTCTCCTACTCCTCTATCTACTGAGCATGGATCATCAGCCTAGCTAAGTCTATCTCACTGATCAATATTGCGGTCTTTCACTCTTTGACCATGCTATCATTCACTCCAGACATAAACTTGCTTATTCGAGATCTGCTATCTACCACTACATGAGGAGAATATCTAGCTAATTCAGTAAACTTGAGAGAATACTTTTTCACTGTCGCATTGCCCTGCTTCAGATTAATAAACTCTAATACCTTAGCTTCTCTCAGCTCTAGGTGAAAGAATCTATCTAGAAAAGTAGTGGCAAACTTCTCCCACTCTATGGGCCCTGCATCTACTGCCCTCTCTACTTTTACCTATTTAAACCAAGTGTGATCCATATCCTGCAACTGTTATGCATCTAACTTTGCACTTTCACTAGCTGTTACCCCCATAATATCTGTAACCTTCTGCACCTGATCAAGGAATTCTTGAGAGTCCTCATCTAACTTAGACCTTGTGAAAGATGGAGGGTTTATTCGGGTGAAGTCTCGAATCCTTACTGTTGCAGTATTGGCCACTGGGTCAGCCAGAATAACAGCTGGACGTTCATTCTGAGTAGCAACTAAATGAGCTATGGTGGTGAAATCTGCTCTGAATTCTATGTAGAAGACATGCTCACCCAATGGATTTGGATGATCGGGCCGAGGGGTTGTCTGATCTCCCATTCCTCTTTCTTGAGTCCTCTTTGGAAGCATTTTCTATAGATAGAAGAGAAACTTGGATTGAAAAGAGAGTTTATCTGGAGCTCATGCTCACTCGCACGATATGAATACTAAAAGAAGGGAAACTATTCCTAAAACATCTCATAGCCTCCTGTCCATAAGTGTGGTGCGCTATGCACCCATGCACGAAACTCTACTAGGTGCGGCTTTCTACTTCCTAGGATACTGTTGAACCTTAGGCTTTGATACAAAGTTTGCAACACCCCGAGTCTGTACACTAGACGCTACACGGTGCTCATAATCCTGAAGGACCACGAGCTAACCCATGACTGGTACCTATTACAATAACTGAGTAATAATACGTTATAATATGAAATAATGGGCTGAAATGCCATAAGGTTCAAATAGCTGAAATAAAACTGAGATAAGGTATCTCAATACCAAAACTGAATAGTTGTCTTAACATCTAGTCTGAAAAGCCTCTAGCTGAACTGTCTGATCTGTAGAGTTGACTGATAATATACTACTGGATTCTGTTGACTGACTGAGTTTACTGAGGCCTGAACTAAATACTACTGAATTTTTCCTAAATTCTGAGACTGGCTGAGAGTACTACTGATCGTGACATAACTGAGATGTATTCTGTAACTGACATTGGCTCTAGGCACACAGCTAATTTGTCGGGTATTAAATACCCCCAGGAATTGATAGCATGAAGATAATAAGACATGACAATTCTTGAATACTTGACAATAGTCAACAACTCACAATACAATTTATGAGGCATTTCATCAAGCACTTGAAAGTCGTGAACTTACACATCAATAGGAATGAATGCTAATATGTCATAATTTCACTAAACTAATCTCATGAATATTCCATCAAGAAATACATTAAAGATTTCAACTTAAAATTCATACCACAACCTTAACATGATTACATTGAAACCCACAACATGGACATCACAACTTATATTTTTAAAAGAAGTTTCTTGATCTCCAAGGGTGGAAGGGACCCTTGGATGAACACTTTACATACCTTATTGGTTGAATTTGGAAAGATTGATGATGAAATCTCTTGAATTTGATTCTTGGATTAATAGCCCTAGGGTTTTGTTCTGGAGGATTTTATAAATAATGATTGTATTATGCCTCTAAAGAGGCTAAATTTTGTGTTATGGGGGCTGAAAGGTGTGGGGAAAAGACCCAATTACCCTTTGAGATGCGGCTTTTAAATGATTGAAAAATTAGGTTACCAACGCGCAGGTCAATGCGGTGTGTCAATGACATCGACGTAATATCCAACGTATCATATCAAGTTAGCGTTGACTCACTGGAATTTGACGCTGGTAGCTGGAAAAAATATTAACCAACGTGATAGTCAACGCGACATGCCAAGATCGCGTTGGTTCACTATTTTGGGATTCCAAAGAAGCTTCAAACGAAGTTCAAAAAATCCAAAACTTGTCTGGGTTCACCTATTGACCTTCCTGATCATGAATTAACTAAAAAATAGACATTTAAAGGACATTAAGGCCGCAAAGTAATAGTGCCAATTTCCGAAGGTTAAAAATATAACTAAGTCGGAATACTTAGCTAAATATTCAAAGTCTGGGACCCCTTGACAAGCTTAAAGGACTGAATTAAGCTAGAAATTTTATGGGGTCTTACAAGATATCAGCCATATTTTTATCCAGTGCCATAATACTTCATAATTTTGGATCAAAATGGTTAACAAGAGCTTGTTCAAACCCTCTTTTACTAGGAGCACCATCAATGCCTCTAATTGGCATAAAATATGTATTAACCTGATAGGGAAAAATTTCAACTCTTGACTTTTTTGGGACACCTTGTTCCCATATCACTTATGGGCCATATGGCTCACAAGGAATGATAACCTCTTCAACAATAACCACAATATCACCATGACTAATGGGTAATTGTTGCAGCCACAAAATTCACTCTTTTGGCCAAGGACAAGAACACCCATAGTAGTGCTACCATAAACACTATCAGTATCAAGTGGAACCCTCCCACTACCAGATGGATCAAGCTTAATACTGATGGATCAACCACCAGGCCCAGGGGGATTGGAAAGTGTGTTCTATAAAAACTATGGAGAATGGCTCCTAGGTTTTTACAAACACATTTCCCACACAACCCCTACCATGGCTAAACTCCTCGTATTTAGATGTGGCCTTCTTAAGGACAAATAGCATAACATCACCTTATTTAATATTGAAATGGACTCAGCTAAGGCTATTCACATCTTATCTAATGATCACCCTTTTTACCATAATATTGTCTCTGAATGTAGGACATTACTAGAGGGAGCAACCCTAATGCAGATATATAGGGAGCAGAATATGGCAACTGACCGCTTGGCAAAGAAAGGAACCAAGATAGAGTTTTTAGAGCACCCTAGTATTGTTGAAAATGTGCCCCCTTTTGTTATTAATTTAGTTATGAATGATTTCTTAGGCAAAATATTTAAACATATTGTGAAACATTCAAACATTAACCTATTGGGTCGGGATGTGGCCTGAACAATTTTATTTTGGCTCCTACAAATGATAGGAGCACCAACCCCCCCCCCCCCTTGATGATTAATGAAATCATTATTCTTTTCACACAAAAAAAAACTTGGTTCTATAGATATACAACTACATATCCTATGAAGAGATTTTCCACTATTTTGTTTTGTAGAGCAAGGGTTGTGGGCTATTGTGCTCTAACTAGAATTGATCATGTTAGAAGTCTTAAACTTTGTTTGGATAGTTGTTTCGTATGATTTCATAATGTATGGTATTGTGTAATATTGCGTCGTATCATATGATACAAAATTGATTTAAGAAATATAACATTTGGATAGATTGTATCATTTTTCATTGTTATATAATCTCACACATCAATAATTTGAAGTATAAACCACTAGAATGTAGAATATGAGGTAGAAATACTGTAAAAAGTTAGGATAAAGGATAAGATAAGATTATTAAATAATAAATAAAGATAAAATGAGTAAAATATAAGGTTACGATGCGATATCACCCAATCTATCGTTACATAAAATGAGTTTTTTCATGGTTATCTTACCATGGAATCAAATAATATCATACAATATATTTTAAGAAACAATCAAAACAAATATGGTACTCTTAGTAACGATACTATATCATATCATGGGTAATCACCATCCAAACAAATTGTTAAGGTAGAGAGGCGAACTCTTATTTTATTGGTGAGGGTTCGATTTCCTATCTTGTAATATTTTTCTTCTTGTTTCTCCTCTCTCTACCTTTTTTTTAAATATATTAATATTCTACACTCTTGATTCATAATCTAGGTTCATATCTATATTTTCATATTAGTCTTCAACAACAGCATACTTACTTACTGTAGTCCTATAAAGTGGAGTTTGAAAGGGTAAAGTGTATGCTGATTTTGCCTCTACATCAATATGATAAATGAGATTCTCATCAATCTCCTCATTTTCTTTAACAATAGACTCAAAATACTTAAAACTTTTTCTCTTTTAAATAACTCATGTATTAAGCATCACTTCTACAAAATCCGCATGCACTACATCATTGTACTTACATTCTAAATATTCTATCTTAGTCTTGTTCAACCTGAACCCTTTAGACTCCAGGATCTGTTTCCAGACCTCCAACTTAACTTTAAATTCATTGCGAGTTTCATCAATTTGATCTATGCCATCCACAAATAACATGCACCATGACACATTTTTGAATTTGTTTCTTTAGTGTATTCATCACTAAGACAAATACAAATATGTTAAGAATTGATCCCTAGTGCAACCACATAAACAAATGAGAAGTGTTATGACTCTCCTCCACAGTTCTTACTCTAGTATTGTCTCGACTCTTGATCATACATGTCGTTTATTACTGTACTCCATAGGTATATCTTAAGTCTCTAAGCAATTTCATAGATACTCTATTTGGACTTTATCATAAATCTTTTCTAAGTCAATGAACATAGAGTTTAAGTACTTATTTTTTCTCTATACATCTTCACCAATCTCCTTGCAGGATGAATGACTTCTGTAGTTGAATACCCCAATTTGAATTCAAAGTAGTTATAGAAAATACTCACGCTTCTCTTTCCCTCATCTTCATTACCCCTCCTATTTTTTCATAGCGTGGCTTAGAAGCTAGATATCCTTAATTAAAGTTGTTGCAATTTAGAAGCCCTTATTCTTGGACAACTCGATCATTGTGCTCCATCTCTATGTTTAGGACATTTTTTCCATCTTGAATGACATTAGACAACTTAGTCAAGTACTCCATGCCTGCCTTACCTATGCTCTTACAAAACTCCACCATATTTTCGTATAAGCCAATCGCTCTATCCTTGTGCATTCAAAGAATAATATCCATGACCTCACCGATCTTTATACGCCTACAATAAAATTGATCGATGATATTCATTTTGATACTTCCAAGAACTGCTCAAACCCTTATATGTCTACAATACCTTTATGCATCGCTTGGTAATTGGCCAGAGTTATGCGGGTATATATTAATAATATGAAAATTAGTTATGAGAGAATTTATTTATTACTAGTTTAGGGTGCATTGATTGGACGTGCTCCTCAGTGAAATCATTAACCAATACAAATGTATAAAAGAATAATAAATTATGAAAAATTGCAATTGACTTTAGATAGAATATAATAATTTTTTCTTTGAAGTTAATTTTCACGTAGTATGTACAAATTAATTGACTAAGAAGGATATTGAAAGAAAAACTTGATGTAATCTTTGATGACCTGTGATACTTGTTTCATCTTAGTAGGAACTCTTAAGTTTGCTAATTCGGCTTTATAAATTTGAAGTATATCACTTTCTATGTGAATCGAAGATAATATCATGAGCTTGTATCTTGGAGGAAGAATTTCAAAAGACAGTAAAGATTTAATGTTAACTGATTTTGAATTCTTAAATATTAGATTTTCATATATTTTTTAAATAAGAAAAGAGTAATTAATTAAAGCTTTAGTCAACATAAAGTCCAAAATATTATAAATAATTAGATTACAACTCTTCACAATGTAACATATAATTTTAATATATATCAAGCAAGTTGCTGAACAAATTAAACACAAAAAAAATCATAACTAAGATGTTGTCTGATATGCAGGATAAGTATAATAATCTCGAAATGAAATTTGAGGTTAATTTTATCCCATATTTGATGGAAAGTATTACTTAATTTCAAAATTATTTTATAGCATCATTTGTACTAAAATGGTGAGATACTTTCTATCGTAATATGATCAGTAACAATGAAAGATAGTAACCAGAAGTGGAATGAAGAAATAGGAAGAAGGAGAATCTGTATGAACATGGGAAGGAAAAACCATAAGAGAGTAAATTGAATCTATATTGATAATGAATTTGTAGTTACAATATGATAGCGTATATATATATATATATATATATATATATATATATATATATGAGGTTAGAGTGTAGGTTAGCAGTTAACTAATTAACTAACTTCTTAACTACCCATTAACAGTGTTTTAACTAATTTAGTCTAGGTGAATCTGAATTTACTCTTATAGTTATATACTTATGCACTCCCACTCAAACTAGGTGGGATGGAATATATCAAGTACACCTAGTTTGGGTTTTACGTACTCATGTTTAACTTTAGGAAGCCCCTTTATAAGAATGTATGCTGGCTGATCCCTGGTTGATATGTATTGATTAGTAACCAGTTCTTGTTGAATTTTTGTATTATGAAATGACAATTAATTTCTATGTGCTTAATTCTCTCATGGTATATTGGATTCACAGTAATTTATAATGCCGATTTACTGTCACTGAACACCTTAACAGGTTGAAAAACTTCAACTCCTATTCCTTTCAACATACCAAGTAACCAAGTCAGTTCATCAATAGTGGTAGCTAAACTTTTGTATTATGCTTTTGCAGAACTTCTTGAAACCACAGTTTATTTCTTAGACTTCCGTGATACAAGAGATTCACCAAACTTTATCATAAATCCTATGACTGACCTTATAGTATTAGGATATGCTACCCAATCTGCATCACAAAATGCAGTAACCTCACTTTTGTAGTTACTTAAAAAGTAGAATTCCTTTTCCAGGATGCTTCTTGATATACTTTATAATCCTTAGTACTGCTTTCATGTGAGATCTCTTTGGTGTTTGAAGAAATTGACTAAGTGTTTGTACTCCAAATGATATATCTGGTCTAGTGACTGTTAAGTATAATAACTTTCCTATCAGTCTTTGATAAGTACTCTGATCAGCGGGAGGATCTTCATGTGTGTTACAATTTTCCTTGTTGACTTCATCATATTGTCTGTATGTAAGTTTAGTATTGACATTAATAGGTTTAATAACAGGCTTTACACCTGATAATCCTACTTCTAAAATCAACTTCAGTGCATATTTCATTTGGTGCGTACTAATTCCTTTTGCTACCGTGCAAACTCTATACCTAGGATGTATTCCAGCTCTCTCATGTATTTTATTTTAAAGGAATTTTAAAGAGAAACCTTTGTTTCTTGAATTACTTTTAGACTATCCCCAGTGATAATCATATCATCAACATAGACTAGTATCAAGATGATTCCTTGTGTTATTCTCTTGACGAACAAAAAGTGATCATGTTGACTTTGTACAAACTTGAATCTTCGTAGAGCTTGTGATAACTTAGTGTTCTATTGTCTTGGTGCTTGTTTCAGACCATATAGGGATTTAACTAGTCTGCATACCATATTTTTTCATGATTATTAAATCCCTGTGGTAGCTTTATATATATCAAGTACACCTAGTTTGGTCTTCAGGTACTCATGTTGAGCTTTAGGAAGCCCCTTTATAAGAATGTATGTTGGCTGATCCCTGGTTGATATGTATTGAGTAGTAACCAGTCCTTGTTAAATTTTTCTATTATGGAATGACAATAATTTTCTATGTGCTTAATTCTCTCATGGTATATTGATTTCACAATAATTTGTAATGCTGATTTGCTATTACTGAACATCTTAACAGGTTGCAAAACTTCAAATTCTATTCCTTTCAACATACCAAGTAACCAAGTCAGTTCAATAATAGTGGTAGATAAACTTCTGTATTCTACTTTTGCAGAACTTCTTGAAACCACCATTTGTTTATTAGACTTCCATGATACATGAGATTCACCAAACTTTATCATAAATTATGTGAATAACCTTCTAGTATTAGGACATTCTTCCCAATCTACATCACAAAATATAGTAACCTCACTTTTGTAGTTACTTAAAAGTAGAATTGCTTGTCCAGGCTGCTTCTTGATATACTTTACAATCCTTAGTGCTGCTTCCATGTGAGATTTCTTTGGTGTTTGAAGAAATTGACTAAGTGTTTATACTCCAAATGATATATCTGGTCTAGCGACTGTTAAGTATAATAACTTTCCTATCAGTCTTTGATAAGTACTCTGATCAGCTGGAGGATCTTCATTTATGTTACAGTTTTCGTTGTTTACTTCATCATATTATCTATATGTAAGTTTAGTATTGACATCAATAAGTTTAATAGCAGGCTTTACACCTGATAATCCTATTTCTAAAATCAAATTTAGTGCATATTTCATTTGGTGCATACTAATTCCTTTTTTTTTACCTTATAAACTCTATACCTAGGATATATTTCAGCTCTCCCTTTTCTATTATTTTAAAGGCATTTTAAAGAGCAACCTTTGTTTCTTGAATTACTTGTAGACTATCCCCAGTGATAGGCATATCATCAACATAGACTAGTATAAAGATGATTCCTTGTGTTGTTCTCTTGATGAACAAAGAGTGATCATGTTGACTTTGTACAAACTTGAATCTCCGTAGAGCTTTTAATAACTTAGTGTTCTATTATCTTGGTGCTTGTTTTAGACCATATAGGGATTTAACTAGTCTGCATACCATATTTCCCCCCTGATTATTAAATCCTTGTGGTAGCTTCATATATATTTCATCATTCAAATCACCTTGAAGAAATGCATTGTAGACATCCATTTGATAGATGTGGCATTGTTTAGTAGCAACCAAAGATAGTATAGTTCTTACAGTCACCATTTTCACCACAGGTGAAAATGTCTCTTGGAAATCTATTCTTTTTTTTGACTATACCCTTTGGAAACTAGTCTAGCTTTGAATCTTTCAATTTCACCATTTTCCTTTTATTTGATCTTGTAAACCCATTTACAACCTATAGCAGCCTTTCTTTCAGATAACTTCTCAACAGACCAAGTGTTATTGATTTACAATGCTGCAATCTCTTCTTGCATTACTTGAATCCATCTTGGATATTTAATAGCTTCAGAGTTACTGCATAGCTTAGTTATAGATGAAAAAAAAAACAATGTAAGCTTGATAATTTTCAGAAATATTAGCATAAAAAATATAGTTATCTAGACTGTAGGGAGCATCTTTGTGAATGTTTAAGGATATAAAGTCTTTTAACCAAATTGGAGGTTGTTTATCCCTTGTTGACCTCCTTGATACAGTTGGTACAACTATTGGTTGCACCTCTTCTACTACTAGTTGTTGAACCACAGTAGCATGATCAAGAATTGTTTGAGGTTGTACAATGAGATCAGGCATGTGCACATAAGAAGGCACAACTGAGGTTGAAGTTGTAGTTGGAGTCATTATGGATTGACTCTTACTACCAAAATATCTAAAGTGAATGTGAGTAGGCCAGTCTAATAAGTTATCAATAGATTCTAGGAAAAAGAACTGTGTCTCAGTAGTTTGAAAGGAAAATGGGAAAACATCTTCCTTGAAAAATGACATCCCTGTTTACAAAAAAACATTTGTTAGTTAAGTCATACAATAGATAATCCTTTTTCATATCATAATATCCCATATGAACAAAAGGTTTCAACCTAGACATGAGCTTATCAGATTGTGTTAAGTGCTTAGCAAAACATAAACAACCTATCACTCTTAGGTGGTTAATGGATGGAGTTTTGTTATGGAACTTTTCACAAGGAGATTTATATCCCAAGATAGCACTAGGAAGCCTATTATATGATACACTGTAGCTAGTATACATTGACCCTAAAACTTAATGGGAATGCACGCTTGTAGTATTAATGCTCTTGTAACCTCTAGGATGTGTCTATGTTTTCTCTCAGCAACACCATTTTGCTGAGGTGTATAGACACATAATTTCTGATGAATGATGCTTAATTGAGTGAACACTCTGTTATGAATTACTGATGGTTGTTGCTCATGTTTATGCGTGTCAAGTTTTGAGAAGAGATTAATATTTGGTGTCATTGTAGAGATCCAATAGCAATTGGACTTAACTTTAAGTGTGCATTGGACTCTGAGAAGGCCTTTAAAGCCTCGCAATGCATCAAACAAGAACGAAAAATAAATAGAAATTACCCTGGCCCAAATTTATATGAAAGGGTTGTTTGAGAAATGATTATGCACTAGAAGGAGCCGGAGGAGAATGCTTGTGAAGGAAAGGGGAGTTGATGAAATACTATATCATCTGAGAGCTAATTAAAGAGGAAACATAGGATAGGAGGGGAGGTCATAACGAATCTAGCCGATGAAACTGAATTAAAACATGAGAAATCTGAATCAAGTGCAAATATGAAAGTGTATCCAGTAATGAAAATTCTTATGTTGTCTGCCTCAAAGAAAAATAGTGCAGATGGACACTTTTTCTAGGGAGATGCAACTAGGTAGCGTGGTCGGAATGATCACCTAAATAGAAAATAGTAGAACACAAATAAAGCAGCTTTGCGGGCACCGAAGGTTGAAATAATGTACAATAAGTTCAGAAAACTTACGCCTAGAACAACAGAAGTTAAAATAAGGAATCTAAGCGAAGGCGGAAATTTCTAAATTTTAAATTGCATCCCATGCCTTCTTATTTGTGGTTCTGATTTGGTCCACTGCTATTGAACTGATCGGAACTACAAATAAGATTGAAAGGGAGATTGAGTATCATTACTTCCTTAGCAATATGGATGTAATTTATTGTATTTTCTTTCCTTAGAATGATTTCAACATATCTTGGAGAAGATCAAATACTTCTTGTAATATATGAATCCCGATAATTTTCAAGCTTGCCTCCAACTTTCTGATTCGGTATTCAAGCTTGTTGTTGTCATCTTTGAGGTTAGTATAGAGTTATTGATCTTTTGTGTACTATTCAATGAGGAACACTTCCTTTCGAAGTTGTGGCATTGTAAAATGACTTCAGAAAGCTTTCAGAACACTTTCTTCAGAAGGCTTAAATGATACATGAAGGGTCTCTATGTTTATGTTTGGTCAACATATTGATACACACTCAAGCAGTGGTCCCAAAGGTTGAACAACTCTTGAGAAAGTGAGTTGTTCAACCGTTGGGACCATTGCTTGAGTGTGCATCAACACGTTGACCAAACATAGAGACCCTTCAGGTATCAATTAAGCCTTCTGAAGAAAGTGTTCTAAAAGCCTTCTGAAGTCCTTTTACAATGCCACAACTTCGAAAGAAAGTGTTCCTCATTGAATAGCACACAAATGATCAAGAACTCTATACTAACCTCAAAGATGGCAACAACAAGCTTGAATACCGAATCAGAAAGTTGGAGGCAAGCTTAAAAATTATTGAGATTCACATACTACAAGAAGCATCTGATCTTCCACAAGATATGTTAAAAGTATGCTAAGGCAAGAAAACACAATCAATTATATCCATATTTCTAAGAAAGTAATGATACTCAATCTTCCTTTTAATCTTGTTTGTTGTTCCGATCAGGTTAATAGCAGTGGACCTAATTGAAACCACAAACAAAAAAGTATGGGATACAATTTAAAATTCAAAAATTGCCGCCTTCACTTAGATTCCTTATTTTAACTTCAATTGTTCTAGGCGTAAGTTTTCTTGACTTATTGTACATCATTTCAACCATCGGTGCCCGCAAAGCTGCTTTCTTTATGTTCTGCTATTTTCTATGTAGGTGATCATTCCGACCACGCTACCTAGTCGCATCTCCCTAGCAAAGTGTACATCTGCACTATTTTTCTTTGAGAGAGACAACAGATAGATTTTTTATTACTAGATACACTTTCATATTTGCACTTGATTCAGATTTCTCATCTTTTAAGTCAGTTTCATCGTCCAGATTTGCTATGTCCTCCCCTTTTATCCTATGTTTACTCTTCAATTAGCTCTCAGATGATATAGTCTTTCATCAACTCCCCCTTTTCCTTGCAGGTATTCTCCTACTGCACCTTCTGGCGTATAACCATCACCCTTAAAAATCCAACCATATAAATTTGGGCTAGGTCATAACTATATTGATTTTCGTTCTTAGTTGAAGCAGCGGGAGGCTTCAAAGGCCCTCTCAAAGTCCAATGCACGTTAAAAGTTAGTTCAATGGCTATCGAATCTTTTTACAATGCCACCAAAACTTGATCCCTTCATAATGCTTGACATATTAACGTGATCTACAACCATCATTAAATCTTAATAGGGCATCAGAACCATATTCATAGTCCCTCAGCCTTATCGGTTTGGACCTATTAAACTTAACTGGTAAATTAGAGATATCTTGTTTCAATAATCAATGATTAACCTGTAAAAAACAATATTCATAAATTCAATGTACTTTATGTGTGTCTTCATGATAACATTATCAGTAATACATACCTCCCACACATGAGGTGGTTCCATCTACAAGCAACATTCATAAAATCAATGCACTCTTGTGTTGGTCGAGCAAAAGTTGATCAAATTTCATTTCCTTATATCTACAAACAAGAGAAAAAAATTAATGTCAAAGAAGAGAAGAATAAAAAGAACATTATCCATTTGTTGCAACAGATTACCCATCTGTTGCAACAGCTTCATATCTATTCAACAGATTGTCATCTTTTGTAACAAATGTGGAGCCTGTTGCAATAGATATGGAGTCTCTTGGAATAGTTGTGTAATATGTTGAAATACATCTAACACGCCTTGCTAGTGGTTTGATTTATTCCAACAGTTTCTCCGTCTGTTGCAACATCAACAACAACATCAATAACAAAGAAACAAACAACAAAGAAATAACAACATCAACAACAAATAAACAACTTCATTTATTCCAACACCATCAACAACAGCATCAACAACAAAGAAGCAACATCATTTACTTCAACACCATCAACAACACACCACAAGTTCCAACAACACCAACCCCACCAACAACATCAATAACAGCATCAATAATAAAGAAACAAATAAAATACTGACAAAAAAATGATACTGCAACAAGGCTTTTAAACTTCTCCCAATAGATGAATATTTTAATAAAAACAAAGATCCGTTTATTCAAGACTTAAAAGTAACCTTTCCTTCAAATTTTTTAAATAAATATGATATGGGTAAAGGGTAATTAAATAAAAAATATATGTAAATAACTAATTTAAATAACTTGCAAAGAAGAAAACGAGAATGAAATAGCAATAGTGAATCATACTTGAAATATCAAAAGCAAGGGGATCAAAATAATAATTTCAGTCGAGGAAAGATATATCCTTATGAGAAATAGGAGAGAAAAGATAGGAAAAAGAAGATGGTTGTGATAACCTTCAAGAGAAGAGAAAGAAAAAGAAGAAAAAGAGAGAGGAGTAAATTTAGGGCTGAAGGATATATAATTCTAGACATGGTTTTAAATATTCATTAATAAATTGAGGGGCACGAGGAAGACAGGTGGCATTGAAAAGACAAGATAAGACTAAAAGAGGATATTTTTAGTCATCCAAGAAATAATTTTTACCCACCTTAGTAGTATTATTTTATCTTTCTTTTATCGGATAGAAGATTGATTTAAAATAAAAAAAAGATTTTAAAATAGATATGTCATCGGTTGCAACAGATATAAATATTCATTTAAAAATTTCCAATAGATCAGTCATCTGTCATAACAGATACAAATGTCTATTTGATAATTAAATTAGATAGGCAATCTGTTGCAACAAATCTCAATATCTATTTGAAAATTTTCAACAGCTCAGTCGTCTGTTACAACAGATTTCCCTATAATTAATTTAGCTAGAACTAGGGATGAGTACATGGGGTCAACTACAACTTCAATTGAGTCTTTGCAATTGCGTGATGTTGGTATTGCATTCCTCCCAACCCGAGTTGTTATCGATCAATCTGAGTTGAAACGATTTATATTAACTTAATATTAAGCTAATACCTAAATTGATTTAGGTAGAACTAGGGATGAGTACATGGGATCTACTACAACTTCAATTGAGTCTTTTTAATTGTGTGATATTAGTATTGCGTTCCTCCCGACTCGAGTCATCGATCGATCAATCTGAGTCAAAATGATTCATATTAACTTAATGTTAATCTAATACCTAAATTGAATTATCTAAAACTAGGGATGAGTACATGGGGTCAAATACAACTTCAATTGAATCTTTGCAATTGTGTGATGTTGGTATTACGTTCCTCCCAACCCGAGTCGCCGATCGATTAATCTGACTCAAAATGTTTTGTATTAACTTATTATTGAGCTAATACCTAAATTGATTTAGATAGAACTAGGGATGAGTACATAGGGTCAACTACAACTTCAATTGAGTCTTTGCAATTACATGATATTGGTATTGCATTTCTCCCGACCCGAGTTGCCATTCGATCACTCTGAGTCAAAATGTTTCTTAATAACTTATTATTAAGCTAATACCTAAATTTATTTATATAGAACTAGGTATGAGTACATAGGGTTAACTACAACTTCAATTGAGTCTTTATAATTGTATGATGTTGGTATTGCATTCCGCCTGACTCAAGTGGCCAATCGATCAGTCTGAGTCAAAATAATTCGTAATAACTTCCTATTGAGCTAATACCTAAATTGATTTAGATATAACTAGGTATGAGTACATAGGGTCAACTACAACTTCAATTGAGTCTTTGCAATTGCATGATGTTGGTATTGCATTTTTCCTGACCCGAGTTGCCGATCGATCACTCTGAGTTAAAATATTTCGTATTAACTTATTATTGAGATAATACCTAAATTTATTTAGGTAGAACTAGGGATGAGTACATAGAGTCAACTACAACTTTAATTGAGTCTTTGCAATTGCATGATGTTGGTATTGCATTCCTCCCGACCCGAGTTGCCAATCGATCACTCTGAGTCAAAATATTTTGTATTAACTTATTATTGATATAATACCTAAATTGATTTAGATAGAACTAGGGATGAGTACATAGGGTCAACTACAACTTCAATTGAGTCTTTGCAATTGCATGATATTGGTATTGCGTTCCTTCCGACCCAAGTCATCGATTGATCACTCTGAGTTGAAATAATTCATATCTTTTACAATTTTAAAAAATAATTAAGATCAATTCAGATCAAATTAATATTTTTAAAACTTGTCATTATTTTTCAAGATACAAATCAACCAATACAAATCATCCATTTATGGTAAAAATATTTCATAATTTCAAATCTTGAGTTCTCGCTCTTTTCTCTCTCTCAACAATACAAACAACAACTAGTCAACAAATTGCTTAGCCCTTCATAACAGATCAATTTTTTTTCCCATTTTGACAACATAGGTGTTATTTTCGACTCTATTATTGTTTGTACTAATCGTTTTCTCTGTCTTCATAGGTACAGAGTTCGAGAAGAGTTCTATATTTATTATTTTTTTAAAAAATTAGGGCTTTTTAGTTAATGATGAAAATGAAGACTTTTAGTTGTATTGTATTTGAGAATGGATTAATAATTTTGAATTTTGATGCTAAAAACATAGGAAAAATCGAGAAAATCCTAGTTTTTGTTGCAGTATTTCATTTTCTGTTATGGTATTGTTGGATGGTGTTTGTGGTGTTGTTGGTGGATGTTCGTAGTGTAGGTGGTCTTGGTGGCATTGGTGGTGGTGTTGGTGGCCTTGATGCGGGTATTAGTGGCATTGATGGTGGTGTTGGTGGTCTTGGTGTTGGTGTTGGTGTTGGTATTGGTATTGATGGAATTGGTGTTGGTATTGGTGGTCTTGATGGCTTTGGTAGTGGTGTTGGTGGTGGTCTTGGTGGCCCATCTGTTGCCATAGGTGGAACATTTGTTGGGAGATATTAAATAGGTGTTCAAATAGATTTCCCATCTGTTCTAACTGATGGATTATTCATTGGAGTATTTATTTGTAATGTGACGTATAATAATTTATTGAAATTTGTCTTACCTTTTTTTTAAAAAAAATTATGTAGATATCAAATGTAATGTATTTTTTGTTTTTATGTTGTTCTTAGCTAAAAGATGTCTCCCAAAAGAAAAGAAACTGAAAGTGGATCAACTTCTGACCACTCAACAAAAAAGGCTAAAGTACAGATGGATTCGAAGGAACTTCCTGAACAATCTCACTTAGGAAAAAATAAAGCTGAGGAAATTTATGAAAAGAGAGGTGGAGAAGGTTATATAGAGGCTGGTGAGGAAAATAAAAGTGAGGAAGAAGAAAAAGATAAACAAGATGATAATGCATCACTAATGGGGCATGAATTAAGATTGAAATACCAGCATGAGGCTATCAAAACTATTAGTATTTACAGGTTTCAAGTTGCGATACCGATAGATGACCCTGTAGAACTAACTGGTGATATTGTACTTACATTTCAATAGGGAAAACCTTTTGATGACTTTAGGAATATTATGAAGAATGAAAACATAGACTAACTTTTTAAGAAGAACTGCTTTGGATGCTTTCTTGAGCTGCCTGAGGACCACACTGCCCGTTTCCAAATAAGCATAGTATATGGTCTTCTCAAGCGTAGGATCAAGTACGTGGAGGATGATAAAGATTCGAAGGAGGGGGAAAAATATAGATAAAATATGGATCAACTACCGTGGCATGCCAATTTGTTTTGGCTTGAAAGAGTTTGCCATAGTGACAGGATTGAGATGCAATTGTCCAGAAGAACCTCTTATTAAGGAAACACCCCGTAAAAGGTCCAAGGAAAGTAGGACAACCAAACCACCACCATCAAATAGATGGAAGGCATTGTCCAAGCAACCACCCACAAAAACCAACAAACGCAAGGAAAAAATAAATGGTTGGTTGGACATTGCTGGACGTAGCTATAAAGCGGTGGATTTTATAGAAGATCCCAAAGATAAAATCATACCAAAGAAGTACAGAGAGCAATTGTGCTTATTTTGGTTTTCCCATTCCGTTATATTGGTAAGAGACGTCAAGAAAGTCATAGAAGCTGATTTGTTAGCGCTTGCTGAGGATTTTGAGAAATTCAATGATTATCCTTGGGGATATGACAGCTACTACTTTACTGTCAAATATTTACTAACAAAGCTATCCCAAAAGATGATCATAGTATATGGCTTTTCTTGGGCTTTCATGGTAAATTTAATCACTATTCATCTATTATTTTATATTAAATAATTATTATGACTTTTTTTGCTTGCTTCCTGTTTGTATATTTTAAACTTGGGAATTTGAAACTATTCCTCCCCTCCGAAAGCAGGTCAAGGATTAACCGAATGAGGTTTTCCATCCAAGGATCCTTAGGTGGTTGGCTGCAAAGAGCAACACGAAAATTAAGGAGGCTGATCTCTTTAACCCTCTAGATGATGCAGTACGTCTTCTTTCAAGTAAAATAATTTGACTCAAATAAAGATATTGAAAAAGATGTGCCATCTATTGCGATAGATGGGTCATCTGTTGCAATAGATTATCCGTCTACTACAACTGGTGTAACAGATGGATAATCTATTACGACAAATAATTCATATTTTGTAATAGATTAACCATCTGTTGCTCTGGTTCTCTAAACTCGACTCAATAGATTACCCATCTACTGCAAATTATGCAAAAGATGGGTAATTTGATGCAACATATTATTAATCTATTGCGATATATAGATCAGATATTGTGGCAGATGGATCATCTGTTACATAAGTTGACTATGTTAACATGTAATCCAACTGACTGCAAATTATTGTTATATGATTTAAATGTATCTGTCTTTTTTAGAGGTTGTGCATCCTTGGATCGTGCCTACCAAGCAGGAGTTGAGAATGACTTCTTTTATTACTCTATGTCTTTTTGATACAATAGCAGACCCAACGGTGGAGTTAATAAAGAAGGAATTGGCTGGAGCAACAACCATAAGAAGAGAAGTTAGGCAAAGTTAGCTTAATGTTGAAGCTCTTCATGACCAACCTACTGCAATAAATCCAGGTGCTTCTTCTGGGGGGAGGGTATTACTGGTGGAGCTGTTGATGTTGGTGGCAGCCATCCTGATGCTGATGCTGCTGTCAGTCATGATGATAAGCATGTTGATGCTTAAGAAAAAATAAATATATTTGAAATCACCCCTTACACAGATCTCTCTCACCCTTACACCAGTCCCTCCACCCTTATAGTGGTCCCTCTCATCCCTCTTTACCCTTATATTCTCATTGTAAATACAGAGTGTGCAAGGACAGACAGGATAAACTCCTTGAAAAACTAGAGGCTATCGCTGAAGATATCAAGGAATTAAAATCCAAGAAGAGTGTCATACCATCCAAGAAGGTGAGGGAGCCATATACTCTCCTATCTAAAAACAAAAAAAGTTGCAATTCCTCCTTTTCCAAAAGTTGTTAAAGTTCAGGGGCCACTGAAGAAGGTGGACATATATGCGGCACTTGGCAACGAAGAGAGGAAGGAACTGTAAAGACCATACATGACAAGAAGAAGAAATCTGCACAAGAATGCACCATGCATATGTTTAATGCCCAAGACTTCAAGATGATGACAAATATGCGTGAGTGGTACGTGGACATGGTTTACTTTTCGTAACCTAGCCTTCTAATATACTCCATGAAGAAGAAGCTATGCAACATATGTGTAATCTATTGCAAAATCTGGGTATTCTGGTGCAACTGGTGGTGGTTTTGTTGCAACAGATTAAACATCTGTTGCATAAGTTGCGTTAGCTGGTTAATATATGAACAGATTCAGAGAACCCTCTACAAAAGATGGACCATTTGTTGCATCTTTCCACTATGTTTCTCTTCTTTATAATTACTAACCTATTAAAAAATTATCTTTTTGTATCACAGTATGTTGATGAAATTCTCTGCCTTATAAGGGGCATGCAATTAGCATACCCAAATGCTTATGATGATGTCGATATGATAATGGACCTTAACTTCTACAATAATTTCAAGAATAGGTACAATGAGCTAACTAGGCTAGCTAAAACTCCTGGTTGCCTAGGATTTGATTGATATGATTCTACGTACAAATGGGATGAAGATATGATTAACTATGTTAGAGGGAAGAGGTCATATCCACACGGCAGGAGATGGACTAAGGCAAAAAGAATTCTTGTAGTCATGAACGTAAATGTCATAAATTTTCTCGCTTTTAAGATACTTCTCGAGGAGGGAAATATTAAGGTTTATGACTGCAACATACTTGTCTTCAAGGACTGTAATTTTTTTGCCCACGTGCAACCACTGTTGGAGTTTCTCCCCAGCTTTTTGAGGTAGAGTAAACTGATGGATCATTTGCCAGTGGAAGTGTTGAAGAAGAAAGCATGGGATTTTGAAGGTCGAAATAAGGGAATGAACCTTCAAAAAAATAAAACCAGTGCCGCGTGCAGGCCGTACGCGCTTGCATGCATCGAATGTTTGCTGACAGACACAGAAATGGCCGGTCTGTGCAATGTCGTTGTGGAAAAGATTTAAGATCTTTGGGTTTATAGGGTACTAACTAGATGCTTGAAGCCTGTGTATAAAGAAGATGTACAAACACAAACACCATAAATTTTTTTTATTTCATGCCACTTTACTTTACATGTTAAGGTAATTTTTTATGTTTGAGTAAAGTTGAATTTTTTGTAATGCAATAAATTGTCTATTTTTTATAACAGATAGTATATTTGTTGTGACAGATTGATTATTTGTTGCAATGGGTTGGTCATTTATTACATTTTGCAGATATTTCTCAGTCTATCTGTCCCAACGATATACATTCTGTTGCAATATATAGTCTATTTATTCCAACTGATAGGTAATCTGTTGGAACAAATCAAAACAGTAGGAAGACCTGTTTGATAATTTTCAACATATGACCTACATGTTGCAACATATGTCAAAATCTGTTTGATAATTTCCAATAGATATGTCGTTCGTTGCAACAAATGTATTATCTATTACGATATTTGAATCTAGTGTTTCATTTTAATTAATAAGTTCAAAACTAAGGATTAAATTATATTCATAGAAAATATAAAATAAATCAAAGACTTCAGAAATTACATAAAATAACTCAACAAATAAATGAAATGTAAAAAATTATTATGGGTACAAATGATCAACTCTACGAACAAATCAACAATTTAACCTTTGGTGCCAACAATTCTCAAGGAGAGGTTATTACTTTGACAAACTCAAGCTATAAATATCTACTCAATATGGACAAGATTTTCTTCATCTGGTTCTATGGAATTTGGCTTTGGTCGTCGTGGATCTTTAATGTCTCTTGCGTAGGTTTTTGCCCTTTTCCTTCTCCATTTTTTCATAAAAGAGCAGCATATCTTTTGCAAAGTAATCCGACATCAATTCTATCATTTGGTACTTGTAATTTATCACTCAAATACTCGGCGTAAGCGGCAACAAAAAGATCGCAATTCCAGTATTTTAAAAAATAGATAATCTATATCTTGCAATTAATGTAAGCATTGTGAAATTTATGAAATGAAACTAAATCATGATACTTACAAGATACCAATGGGTTGTGGAAAAATTTCTTCAACATATTCTACATCAAATGGATTACCCATTTTATCCCGGTATACTTCAATCATTGATCAATCAGTACAAATATTTTGGTCTAAAAAGTCACTTATATCAAGGTAAGTAGGCAATATTTTGGTTAGCTTTTGTATCTCAGACTCAGACGATGGTCCAGAATGTATCCTCCATGACATCGAGTGATAAACTCATATGCGTCTCTCTTTTAGAGCGACGACAGCCAACACCCAATGGAATTCATCACCATAATTGATTGGGGTGTACACTTCGTCGACCAAATACTAAGGTAAGCTAGCTGGAACGCTAAAACCTTTGATAATGTTGATTAAACATTTCTCATTTTGGGAAACTTTTCGGCTGTTGTTAACAAAACCTATCGTAGGCATTAGTGATGTAAACTTTGTCCATACAATTGCCTATCGTATATCTATATTATTATTGTGTTTGTAACTTGACCTTCTTTCGGAGGTAGTAAAAAATGACATCGATGTGCTGCACATATTATCAAACATTTTAGATTACATTACAATAAAATTAATACAGAGATGCAATTAAATAAAGTATTAATTAATAGTAATATGTATGACATTTAAACCTCATCATTCCAACAAGTTTGGGGCAGTGACATCAAATAGAATCAATCATTCATTTCGGGATATGCAATAATAAAGTCGAATATATTAAAATCAAGACTCGATTCATTCACTTTGTAGTGTTTGTCATTTTGTTTGCTACACGATTTATATGTGTTAATGTTATGTTTTTACAACAAGAATTGTATAAATCAATATCTTTAAAAATTATTTATGTACCTGCCGATATGATACTTTAATAGCCCATCGGCAATCCATTTTGAATAGTCGTTGATCAACTTTGTTAGTTTTTTAGGAGCCTTGTCCGAGATGTTGAACCCTTCAAATGGGTAATTGTTCTGTTCTCTGAAACTGACAGGCTCCACATTTTCTTCTTTCATAGAAGTAGTTGATGGATTATCAAATGTGATATTATGTTGTTCAGCAATAGCTTCTACTATGACATCCACCTGGAAAATCAGAATTGTCAACGCTAATCACGGATATATAATAGATTATCTATTTGTTGTATCAGATGGATTATTTATTGGGAAAAATTTGAACAGGTAAAACAGAGTTGTATGATAATTTCGAACAAATAACCCATCTGTTGTAATATATGACTCATCTATTGGTACAAATTAAAATAGTACAAAGACCTGTTTAATTTTTTGAAATAGACGTACATATGTTGCAACAAATAACACATCTGATGCAATAGGTTAGACGACATTTGCAACAGATGAATATATCTGTTTGATAATTTTCAACAGATGTATCATCTGTTGAAATAAATATGTATCTGTTTATTTATTGAAACAAATGATATACATTCACCTTCTTCAGCTCATGCTACTCTCCTATGGCCCTTGTACATTGATCAAAGATGCAAGAGAAAGCGAGTGGAGTTGTAATTTTACTTTTTTCAATGCTTTATGATGCCTTAGAAATTTCTTTCCTTCTCCTCTTAGCCACCTTGATCTCTAGTGGAGTGTATGGATATGAAATCCTCTTTGATGGAATGACACCTCTCTTAGATGTCATTTCCTTTATAAAAACAGTTAATACATTAATAACATTAATCACTCTATCATGTTTTTCCTTGTAGTCTTGACATTTGTAGGCCGAACATTCGCTAGAAGTGGCAAAATCTGTATAACCAGTATGATCATAATCGTAATGGTTTGTTATTTCAAAAACTATAAGAGGATCATCATTATCCCCAACAACAACACCACTACCACTACCATCATCAACAACAACAAGCCCACCTTCTAAAATTGTTATTCTTGTGATGGCTGTTGCTCCAAACAATTCCTTCTATATTCTATCAATGACCTTAGGGTTTGATAAAGTTTGCATAGACCGTAAAGTAAGAAAAAATGGCATCTTCAACTCTCGATTGGTCAGAATAAGCCACAAATGGACAATCTAAAATAAATAAGTACATAGAATGATGATGAAATCATTTTAAAAAATTATTAATTAAAATAAAAACTTAATTAGAATTAGACTTACTGCTTCTTTCGGGGGGTTGAAGAAGTCAAGAAATTTTGCATTTTTATCTGTTTTGGCCGACAACCATCTCAGGATTCTTGGACGGAGAACTTCTTCCTGGTGTTCACTTGTTGTCTCAAATACAGAATGATTTCAAATGCCCAAGCCTATAAAATAGCGCCAATAAATCAAAAGCATTATTGAATAAAAAAATGAATCATGTAATAATAAAAGAAATATTTACCATGAAAGTCCATGAAAAACCATATAAATTGACTGTCTTTGGCGTTAACAAAGTCAAAAAATATTTGACAGTTATTTTGAAGCTTTCATAACCCCAAGAATAGTTATTAAATGCCTCAAGATCCTTAGAGAGATTTATCAAATCAAGTGGCATATTGTTGTTAGTCTCTTGCGCAAAGAATATTATGTACAAACCAAACCAAGTACAATGATTGCTTGTACTTCTTTGAAACTCTTTTATCTTTCAACGCTTCTATTAAATTTATGTTTTTGAAGCTTGGACCAACAAGGGACACTAGGTCATCACGATTACTCGACTTGTCTTTGCCTTTTTTGGGTGAGAGGAGTATTTTCTTTGGGGGTTAGAACAGGTATAACTTGAGAAGGAGAAAAAGGATAACATTTTAATCTAGTAACTATGGCAAACTCCTCCCAACCAAAATAAACAGGCATGCCACAGTAATTTATCCATACCCTATTCATCTTGTCTTTGTTTTCATACATAAACCTGAACTTGAGAAGATCATATACCATTTTTATTAGGAAACGAGCATTATTATTCTCTGGCAAATCAAGATATTGCCCAAAGTAGCTGTCCCTGAAATAAGCTTCCAAATTTTGTTCTCAAAGTATTTTTTTGAAGGCATTAAAAGATTTTTCCATGGCCGACTTAATCACGAAATCACCCGTTAAATCTGTGGAACCATCATACTGCATTCTCACAGGATAACTATCAATGCTGAAGGTTTTGACCAACTCTTCGGTGGAAGGACTGTTAGCATTTGGATCATCTCTTTTGAAATATTCATCCTCCCCATGTTCATTATCTTCTGCTTCTGATTGAGTTAACGCTTGTAAAACAAGCTCATAAAGTGGTGGATGTAGTCTAACTGCTTCACTTGTTCCTTTACTTGAACTTGAGTCGATTTTTTTTGGGAGCCATATAATCTAAAAATAACAGGAACATAAGATAGATTATAATTAATTAATGCATCATTAAAAAAGGATAATAGTATATCTGACATGTATAACAGTAAAATAACAGTTCTAACAGATCACACATTTGTTGCACTAGGTAGGTTATCTGTTGCAACATATAACTAACCTATTGCTATGGATGAGTAATTTGTTGTAAAAATAAATATAGATCACTTATCTATTGAAATAGATGACTGGTCTGTTGCACCAGGTATGTTACCTGTTGCAACGGATGAGTAGTCCATTGGAAATAGTAAAATAGATCACTCATATGTTGTACTAGGTAGGTTATGTGTTATAATATATAACCAACCTATTGCAACGAATGAGTAATTTGTTACAACAATAAAACAGATCACTCATTTATTGAAACAGATGTCTGGTCTATTGCACCAAGTATGTTACCTGTTACAACATATAACCAATCTGTTGCAATGGATGAGTAATTCATTAGAAACAGTAAAAATAGATCACTCATCTGTTGCACCAGGTAGAAAATCTGTTTCAATATATAACCAACTTGTTGCAATGGATGATAAATCCATTGGAAACAATAAAAATAGATGACTCATCTATTTAAATCGATCACTCATCTGTTGCCAAATGAGTTATCTGTTGGAACTATTATCAACTGTTAATATTGTTTAAGTTTCTTCCAAACAGAAGAGTCGCCTGTCGCAACAAATGAATGATCTGTTAGATTGTTCATCTGTTACATCAAATTTTCATTGTTGCCTCAAATTTTCATCTGTTGCGTCATATTTTTATCTGTTGCATCAGATAATTCATTTATTGCAGGAAAAAGTATCAAGATTTTGTTTAGTAAAACAACATCATTATCACCGTATTTTTGCCAAGAAAAATAATAAATCAACCCAGCAACACCAACACAACACACACTAAGAACATCAATGGTGATAAAAAATCATGAACATTGTTGTTTTGCGTTTGTACAAACACAAACAACAATAATTAAACTTCAAAAAGCTCAACAGACACCAACAAATCGAATCAACAGTCCGATAACAAGAACTACAAAATAGCAAAAAAATATATTTCACACCAGAAAGAGTAGAGAAGAAATACTAGAAATTAGGGTTTTCTTCAGTCCACATTTCAAATTTAAGGAAGAAATATTGAAATTGTTAATAAACACTAGAAGAGAAGTTGGATCAAGTTCTTTTTTCTCTTCATAACTAAAAAGACATAATTTTTTACATGTGAAAGAAAAAATGGGACGACGAAGAACTCGAAGTTGTTGTCGCCGGAGAACACTGCTGTCACGTCAATAGACGGTTGAAAGTCGAAAAGGAACTCGCCCAATTATTTTTCATCGGAGGTTGAAGTCGTCGGGGATTGAAGGGAGAAATTTTGCAGAACTATTGGTTGGGGGAGAGAGAAAGAGAGAGGAGAGAGACAGTTGATGATTTGGAGAGGAGAGGGGTGTGGGTTGATTTATATTTTTGAAAATGGGTTGATTTGTATTTTCAAAAAGATTAAAATTTTTTGAAAATATTAATCAAGTCCACAATTAACTTAATCAAGTTTTCTAATTATGTTTGACCCTTTAAGTTGGTCAATGTCACCAATCCTTCATTCAAGACTTAAATGACACCTTTCCTTCAATTTTCTCTTGATGAAGGAAAAAAAATTTAAATAATATTTGTAAGGTTTTTCATACTTTTAATATAACCAGTTTAGGATACACGCGATGCACGTGTATCTAGCATCATAGAACAAAATTATATACAAAAATAAAAATTATTAAAATGTAGCATTAGATGTTAAAATAAAATATACGTTTATTTTGATAATATAGCTTGACACTAAGCTTTATTTATTATCATTGCAATCACAAATATATTGAAATCACTAAATAACTCTTCTAAAGTATGAAGAGGAAACAATTTTCACTTTCATGTATAATAATAATAATTTTTTTTAAAAATACTCTTTTTCAATTTTATTATGTTACAATAATTTTGATAAAAAGATAGTACAAAGTTTTGGTCTTATTTTTCCTTGATATTTCACACTCTTTGTAGTTAATTAGATTAATAGATAAAGAATTGCTATAAGTTAATAAAATTGTAATTGATTGTAAAATCTTAAATGTTAGGACTTTTAATATAGTCCAAATAAAGAAAGTTTTAAAATTATTTTTTTAACATGTAGTGTAAACTGTTATTTTTAAGCATATCATTGATTTTTAACATGGACAACTATCTAATACAGTTTCTTATCCATCCTATTATAGGTTGAAAGCAAAATCGTATGAAAAAAATGAACATATATAGACTGATATTTACTCAACTAAATGAAATAACTACTGCCATAAGCATTTGGCTTAATTGACAAGCTCATTCTAACTTGACCAGCATTACTGTAATATATAACCTTGCAAAACTTTATTCAAATTAAAAAAATATATAATAGTTGTCTCCTATAACATTCAAGAATATAAATAGGAGAAAAGACATGTAGTTCCATATAGAAAAAAATATTATGTTTTAACAAAAATTTGCCCTGTAAATCATGAAATCAATCCCTAATTCGAACTCCATTTACGTAATGGTATGTGTTTCTCCCTCAAATGTCCAATAGCAAATATATGCTACTTATTCGAAGTTTTAGATTGTAGTATATTTCGTATATTTTCTTCCTTATACTCCACAACCAATGACTATCAGATAAAACTGTAGGAAATATATACAGAAAAAATTAATCATTCTAAAGAAATTGCTGTGGAAAAATAAAGCAATATCTTAAATACAAAACATCAATGTTATTATATTAACATAATAGCTGATTCAAAAGTATAAGAACTGAGACACCATCTGCACCTGAAAAATCTTTATATTTATAAATGGTGCAGAAATAGGTAATATAGACATAGCTTACTTAACACATCTCTAAATTTTATTTTAAATATGTGTTCTTTTGTCGCTTTGGCTATCCTGCCATCGTCGGTATTCATATTGCTCTTGAGTATAAATATAGATATGTGTTCTTTTGTCGCTCGCAGGTTAAATAATTTCTATATCTCACAAGATAGGAATAAGATCTGCACAAACACTTTTCTTTTCATATCTAATTTATGAGATTATACTAATATGTTATTGTAAACTCGCAAGGTATTCTCATAAGCAGCTAGAGAATTTAGAGAAAAAGGAATATGATTAGCTATACGATACTAACTAGTATACTATACCTATATAATTCCAGGCCCTCGTTACCGCTTGCAATTCTTTGAATTCTGCAGCTACATTCTGGCTTTATAATCAAAATCACGCATCAAACATATTGACCCCAGAATGCCGCTCATTGTCATGATCCAATTTCTCAAGTCGTGATTGCACCTACTATAACCCACCAGTAGGTTAGCCAATCTGTAGTCCGAAACTGTTAGTAACGGACTACCAAGACAAATGAATGAAGATACAAGAATAATTATAATAAAAGACTAATGTATATATGTAAGAACGTCCCAATCAGTACAAGAGCTTCTAATGTAATAAGAAGATTATAAAACGAAGTACTAAATGAATATACAGGTCCAACCCATTTATAAATACAACATAGAGGTTGTTCTGACACATAAGAGGGAGAATAGTAGTACTCCGAACGCCAGGAGCTCACACTAAGTCTCCAAACCATAACTGCTCCGCACAACGCATACAATAACGAAGAGAACCCGTACTATGATCAACAGGCTGCGAAGTGTAGTATGAGTACCAATCAGGTGGTGCTCAGTAGACAACTACCGACTAAGCTTAAAGAATAACGGAAATATAAATAACATGCAAACCGGAATGTAAACTACACCCAAATATTTGAAAAACTAACATAGCAAAGCTAAGAGACAATAAGGATCAACTATTCTATTCTAACCATACTCAGAAACCTAAGCAATATACCGTATATTACTGGCCAATATACAAATAAAGAGCAAAAGAAGCATATATAGTAGTGTACAAAGCCAGAAATTAAATATACAACATTAGTAAATGAAGGAAGAGAGGGATATACGGTAATACCATAGCTACATATATATACATATACATAAACAAGACTAACTCAAAGTTACAACTTAAAGTAGTCATACTATCTTCTTCAGACCTCCTAATCTTAGTAGGAACTAGTGCTAACATAATTAGAATCCTTATTCCATACATCTAAACATGAGAAAATTATGTATAATAAATAATCGTAAGAGAAGGGAATCAAAAACATATCTCCAATCTCAGTACTAGACCAATAATCATCCCATCAAAGACTAACCATAACAACAAAAATATAGTAACCGGCTAGCCTGGACAAATAATACCTAAAATAGAACCCATAACTCAAAAGATTCAATCAGCACACAACACACAACAAGCAATACTCATCACCTATACCTATGAAAACCCCCATAAGGTTGATAAATATAGAGAATACTGGTGATAGGCAATACGCATGTAAGGATAGATGCAAAGTAAAATCCACACTATCTTAACTGATCCTATGCCATAAAGTAACCTAGTGTATATACCTCCTCTAGCTCGACGACTCGCAAAGGCAGGACCTACGACGACGTCTCTTCTCCGACACAACCACTCATGGATAAAGGGGTACCTAGGGGGTTAGGGAGTAACGTATACACCGACCTAGTCCTGATCCAGGATTTCCAACCGTCATTATCATCTTCGCTCCACTTCGTCTAGTACTAGATATATATATGCACAAAGTCAAACCATGACTAAAAGAATGTAATTCTGTAAATTTGTTGCTAGGGTAAATTTTTTAGGCTAAATCATCGTAGAAAGAGTTGGAATCTCTCTCTCAACCAATGTAAATAGTAGTAGCAAAATCGTGGATCGGAATCTACCTCGGTCAAATCTCTAAAACATTAGTTTAGTCTCACGAGCTCATAATTCATTCATTAAGACGCTATGATTCCCATTATGAAAGGATCCATTTTAAAAGTGAAAAGGGAGAATAAATCTCATTTTAGGAAAATGGTAGTAAAATCGTATTTCTAGTCGGAATCGTACAATTTAGTGAGCATATAAGTACCGAATCTATGCAATGCCATCACCAGTATCCAAAAAATATAACTTTAAGTGTCTAAACATTAATAAACTAAACCACGTCCTTTAAAAGTATAAATCTCTCATCTGAAATTCAATTAATATCATAATCTCGGCCTTGGGCCTAATAATATATATAACCAACATAACCATATCATAATTTGGAAAACCGTCATAATCCATCGAGTCCAGTAGTAAACCTTATACTAAATGGTTATTAACCTCAACTATATCTAACATACTAGCAACCTAGGGTAAAAGGATCCTAGAAGCATAATAAGTAATTCACTTAAGGGTCGATTCACCCTTCTATCCCCTGAACTCATAAATTAGGCTAAGTCACGGTGTTCTACCCAATATCACATCCTAGCATCCCTATCTAACATGCAACATATATAATACACTATCTCGTGGAAAAGAGATAGTCTACCTCGATGTCGAATTGCTAATCCTTGAATCGCCCACAATCGTTCATCTTTGGTCCACGATCTTAAAATACCACCAAGCATGTAAAATAATAATCTACACGTTGTTAGGAGTAAAATGAGACCCATATTGCTATACTATAGGTCGGGTCAAAAATTGGATCAAGAATGGACCCGCGGAGCCCGCAAATAGAATCTAAAATTGAATCCGTCACGGGGTCCCTCGAAGGACGAGGAATATGTACTAAAAAATTGAGAACAAATGGAGTACAAATTGAGTCTCAAATCAACCCCTTCAGTTTAAGAATTTTAAGACCTTATTCTAAGAATTTACCAAGAAATAGGATGGAAATTATTGACAAATGACCAAGAAGTGTTAGACTAGCTTAGCTTAGATTCAATGGATGACTCCACACTTATTCTCTCTTTGAGCTCTCAAATTGGTATGAAAATAGTGGAAGAAATTATGGAAAATCAGGAGGGTGAAAAGGGGATTAAAATTTGCTAGTGCCGCTAAAGAAGAAACCTTAACGCCAAAGTGTCAGCCGCTAAAGAGGCATCACAATCGATAAAGAAATTTGGTGGCTTAGCGCAGGTACTGCTAAAACGTCCCCAATGACGCTAAAGCAGGGTCCGCTAAAGCGACTCCTTTGTCGCTAAAACAACCCAGCCAATTGCCTAAAACCGCTTAAGCGGCTCAAGGGGTGCTAAAGTACGCACGCCGCTAAAGCGGATCCATAAGTGCTTAAGAAGGTGCACCAGGTACCAAATACCTAGTTTTTTACCAAGTCCAAAAATAAACTCCGATCGGGGGCTCGAAATTCATTCGAAACCCCGTTCACGTAAATGAACTATTCTATCATACCAAATTCGATATTCCAGACTCAATGGAACCATCAAAATTTCATCCGAGATTGTTCATATAATCCACCATATAGCCTAAAATGAGTTTGGAAACCTCGAGACCTGAACCAAGGGCCCCCCTAGCCGAAAATCAACATTTTGGAGTTGATGGCATTATCGGTGTTTTCATTCGAGGTCGTCTATTAGGTGTTTTGGTCTGAGACCAAATTCTAAACAACAAAAGCTCCAAAATAGGGAAATGAGCCTAAAATATAAATGAACTATCCAATAACTCAATCGACAATTTTGACAAGTCATAAATGACCTATAGCCGCTGTGGGAAAGGCCAAAATACCAGAAAGACTTGAATATTGAGATAATGACCTCGAGGTCATTACATTATTCACTACTAAAAGGACTTTCGTTCGCAAAACTCAATTGATTAAAAAAGCATGAAAACTTGAAGGGACAAGGTACTAGGCCCTTATCCTCTGAGAAGGACTCCCTAAATAACCTCTAAGAAGTAATAATGCTACCAAGGGATTTAGCCATAGGTATCCCTTTTTCAACCTACTTTTTTTCTTCACTACTCAAACAAGCAAAACTCAACCTCAATCACTAGCTGGTCCCCAACTGAGCCGAAGAAGGATAATGCAATCAAATTCAAACCACGACATAATGATACCACACTGATACCAATACAACCAAAAAAAATTATCCAAGCCTAATGAAATCCAAGGCACGAGTCATGTAACCAACTCTAACACCCAATTATATCTTTCTTTTGCCTTTCCAAACCTGTTATTCACTCCAAACCAAGAAGAAAGTCACCCGAGTCTTGTTCGTGAAACTCCATCACACCAACCTCGAAGAACGAAAGATGACCCACCAAAAATCCATAATGGAAAGCATGAGAATAAATTTGTAAGGCACTACTAGGGCACACAAACAGGTATGGCCAATAGCTGCAATCTATGCCATGCCACAATTAATTTGAATGACCCTCAAAACTAATAGTTAGGAGTCCAAAGCACATACTTTCACCATGAAATAATCCACCCAGGATGTCCTATCAATCGAGGATGAAGTCGTGATGAATCCAATTCAAGTATACTTCTCTCGCTGAGTAGATCACCAAAAATTTTGACAAAAACTGAAAATAAAGGTCAAGGCTGAAGGAACCAACACTATGCTATTGTATTTTCACCTGAACACCTACCAACCACTATCCATCTGAACTGAAGAAGACTGAATAAGTAGAAAATGAGTAGGCTTAGCTAGCCTATAGATTAAATCATAATTGAGACAAATCTAGAAATGAAGGCTACACCCAAGCTCTACAACTTTCAGCTAAATCTTAACACCAAGGTTGAACCGCCTGATCTCAACTATCCAAAACTACTATAGGTGGGCATGCATCCACATTCTAAATCTATTATAACTTCCAAGTCACCATTCTAAGGCGTCTAATCGAAATGAGCCAACATGTCTTAACTAAGGCTAATTACCCAAATCAACTTTACTACCCAAATATGACATATCTTTACTGGATCATGTCATAGCTGAAACTAAAATGTAGCTGAATAACAAAACCACCACGGAGGATAAACCGTAAGTAGAAAGCACAATTTTATATCTGTTGGAGGGCATAATGCATCAAGGCATACCCAAGAACTCACCAAGGCCATACTAACGATGGCCAAAACTCTAAAAACTCAGAGAAAACTAACTCTAGCTGAACACAAGCCAAACCAATACTCCATCTTAGTAATGATACAAAATTTCTAAACTTAAGAAACGGTCACAGGAAAGATCACCTATAGCCAACTATCTTAACTTTATTAGAACAAGAACCAAATTGCAGCAAGAATAGAGTATCCAACTCCACATCAATACTAAAATCAAATCTATCACCATGAGATTAACCTAACAAACCTAAAAGGTGAACCCGAGACCTCTTGACATCAATATTAAGGCCCTTACTGGGTAATGAATTAGACAAATTAGAAGAACGGATCCTTAACTAGTCGACCTAAATGGGATATATATTTATTGAGAGAAGGGAAAATAATACTAGAATATTATCAAACCAGAAGGAAATCCCTAGAATATCAAAATAAAAAACAGGCAGTAAAATTAAATTGCCAACTCAAGAACGGTAGAAGGATACCCTACCTTTGCTTCCATAGCCCACTCAACAATTGATCTACCCTCGCTAACGAAGAGAAAAATGACCAACCTTACCTTGCTACAAGAGAGAAATCATCCAACCAAGATTGCCGCCCAAGACAATGAATAAGGACTATGAGTAAGGGAATTCTAACTATATAATACTATTCTAGACATCTACCATAAAAGGATCGATAAATATCAAAATATGGAAATAGTTACAATAACAATATAAATATCAGTATAAAGAGTAGGTGGTACCTAAAAATGAAACTTAACAACAAGTACCACTATAAGGCTACAAGAAGGACTATATGAAAGGGTAAATAGGACTCAAAACCAAATGCTACACCCCAAGGGAAATACCAACATTGACCCATTCTATCCACTACTAAAATAAGTTATCTACGGGGGTAGTCATATAATCATGAACTCTATATCAAGTTTCACAAAAACCAATATAAGCCTACTAAAGGAATACAATCATCAATAGATATGAGAACCCCAATAAACTCAAACAAAAAAGGTAAAGATATGAAATAAAAATACAACTTTGATGTGCTAGAGGGAGAATGAATCTAAGCTGATCAAAACTCAAACCAAGCATTTGAATCTCCAATTGAGTCACTAACTGTACTGCCTCTAATTGAAAGTGCCACAACAATATGAGACTAATCTAGATGAGCTGAATGACTACTAACCCATGCCAGGGACACTCTATGGTCCAGTGAATGATCTATCTGTAGTCGTAGCAAGCCTCTAAAGCCCCAACCTAGTGAGAAACATGAGCTAACCCCAAGTGGATGATCAACTGACATCGACAGAACTCCTTACTAAGATGACCATCCTCTATAAAATCATAGCACACCTAAGAAGCCCTAGGCTGGCGAGGATGTAATGACCCTTTAGGTTATTTTTCTGTGTTTTTGCTTATTTTCGCTGTTAGAGTTTTTCTATAGCTTTCCTAAGTAATTTATGACTACTGGGACTGATAATTTATTTATCAATAAATTCATTAAGTTTTGGAGCCAATTTCCTATTTTAAAATTTTCACTGGTTCAAATTAGCTATCGGGCAAAAAACTTTAGTCAAACGACCTCGTATGCTAATTTTGATTATTGTAACAACTTTGTAATATTAATTTTATGCTAGACGGACCTTTGGTCTGGGTATCGAAGAAGATTATTTCAAGCTATTGGTCAAAAAGTTAAGAAAATAGATGTTGGGTGTGGGACTCACATTTTGTTGAAACAACCTCGAATGGAAATTTTGACTGCCTTATTAAGTTTGAATCGTTGAATATGATAGGGTATCATAGTCTAATTTCATATACGAGATTCTAGATGAATTCTGAGGGGTTTTTGGAGACATGGAAATTTCTAAGTCTTAATTAGTGCTGATGCACCTGCGATCGCCATCCACAGACCGCGATTGTGATCTGACAGCCACCCCACGAGTACCGCAATTGCAACACTTATGTTGCATGTATGATAACCTTTGTAGGTGGTACATATCGCGATCGCGAGGGTTAGGTCACGATAGCGACTCTCAAGCACCTGGGAATGGTATAAATATCTCCTTTTTTGTCCGTTTTCAACCTTTTTTCATCCATTTACAGGACGATTAAACCATAAATATTGAGAATGATTAGGATTAAACCTTATGGGTGATTTACAGAGCTTGAATAGTGATTATTATGCAATTCTCCTTCTAAATTATGGTAAGATTTCCTTATGTTCTTATTTGATTTCCCCTTTTCTTCTCTGAAATCCCTCAACTTGGTGACTTCATTTTAGGACCAATGTACCTTAGATTCACCCATTTTAAGGGTAATTACTCCTTGATCATAAGGTAATATTGGAATGGCTTCGAAAATGCAATTTCCATAAACAAGACTCACATAGGATTTTTGAGTAATTTTGGACCCAAAGCACAATAGTGCAATATGGGTATCATTATTCTATTTGTGATAAGTAAATTATGATTTTAATTGTGTGGCACCTTGTGGAAGCTTCTCAGAAGGGAAAGTCAGTGATTTAGCAAATTCTTCGAGCTTTCTACGGCGTCCTGGTAGGCTAGGTTTCTTTTTTATTAGATTAAGCTATGTCTTAATATATTTATGATATTATGTTAGATTTGGGATGGGTTTTAGGTGTTGATGGTGTGATTGGTAATGCTTGGGTTATTTGGACCGTTTAGGTTATTTAGAGATAGTAATTTAGTCATAATTGACCTAGTAGCACTTGATTTAGGTAAACTTTCAGTATTAGGATTGATTGTGTCTTAGTAAACATTTAAAAGTGGATTTAGACATCTTAGACTAGTCCGGGTTAGAATGTTTCTTGTAATGGGTTTTGAGGATTTAGAAGTAGGCTCTTCGACCTACCTTAGGCCAAGATTTATGTCATTTCATGTAACCTTTTATGCGCTTGTTATACACTTTGGAAATTCTTATTAAGGTAATATTAAGGAGATTTTGAACTTGATGGTTATTATTGGTGGTATTGGGAGTTGATGCTTATTGGTATTATGCTAATAATATATATACATATATATATATATTTACCGATTTAAGTTTGGGTATTATTTATGATATTGATTATATATATACTAGTTTGAGTCTCGATATTAGCCATGATACTATTGATGATATAAATACCAGTTCGAGCCCAAATAATGATTATGATATTGATGATATATTTACCAATTCAAGTATGGCTAATTCTTATGATATTGATTATATAATACCGGTTCAAGTCCGACAATGAAATGTGATGTTGAGATATGAGTGTTGGTTCAAATCCAGAAATAAGAAATTTACTATAGTGTGACATGACATGGATGAATTTTAGTAGTATCATAGAAAATGGAAAATGACGGTGGTTCAGTTTATGCTTTACTTGATTGTTCCCTCCAGGTTTATGGAGGCATACTTGGGTTATTTACTTTTCCACATTTATTGGTTTATGGGGGCTAATATTGTAGTTATAATTGCTTGTCCTTTATATTATTGTTCCAGTTTATTTATTTCATTATGTATAACAATGTTGGAATTATGTACCGGTTTGCCCCTTTTCTTGGCTTAGTTATGTTATCTTGCATTTTATCGCATTTATATCATGATTTAGCTCAGTCGGTCGATGACGCCTACTGAGTACATATGGTTTTGGTACTCATACTCCACTTTTGTACATTTTTGGTGTAGATTCAAGTACTAGTTTTAGCCGTTGATTTGAGAATCATGTTGTGTTGGATTCTAGAGATAGGGTGAGCTCTTGGAGTCAGAGTTCCCCCTTCGCAATGCATCTGTTGGGCTAAGATTTTCTCTCGACATCTTTCTTTTATTATTGTCATTGATCTCATATCTAGTTGCAGGGGGTCTGCATTCACTATTAAGCCTACGCCCGTCCATTCCTTTCAAGCTTGATCCTTCCCTTAGACTCGTTACCTTGTTCGACTGAACTCGTTGGTTCCGCGTTGGTCGTAACCCAAATTTTCTTCAATTTACCTATGACTAGTCTTTTGTTTCGAGATAGATTATACTGACTATTCTAGAACTTGTGATGTATTCATAGTAGCCCTTATACTAACTCTACTAAGTCACGGGATGGTTTCTATGTTATGGCTACTTTTAGACTATTTCTATCATGTTGCTCATTTTTGCATCATATTGTCTATTTTGCCCCTTTTGGGGGCATTTTTAACCAAGTTAACCCATTACATTTAGCTTCAATTATGGTTTAGCTTATCTACTTGTGGTATAAAATAGGTTCCATCATGACTCACAAATCGAGTCACAATAAATTGATATTAGAGCCACGTTTTAATGGTATTGTTGGTATAAGAGCAAATGTCTTATAGAGTCTCGCAGATTGGAACGATGATGTTTTTTTCTTATCTTTGGAAGGCTATAGGGAATTCTTAGGAGTTCTTCACTTCTTTCACTTATTTCATGCTAAGCATCTTAGTTGGTTTTTAAGACATTCATTTGGTTTCACTCTTTCATAGATGGCTAGGACACATTCTACTGATATACGATATGAGGGTCTTAAGACTGATCCTAGGGATTCTTTCACTATTATGGATGACATAGAGGTTTTCAAAATCCTTGAGATGTGTTTCTAGCTAGGGTCTAGGATAGGATACCTTTACCAGACCCTATTCCTGCTCCTGAGCTAGAGGTTCTTCCACCCCAGCCAGTGGTGGGCCAGGGAATAGCCCAGGCTCCACCGAGGTTTATTTCTTCTTCAGTGCTCAGGGTTGATTTAGTTTAGCTTTTGGGGTTGGTTGGTAGTGCACCATTTGATAGTGCACAGTCTACAGATCAGAGTAGTATTGAGGCGGGGGCACAACATGTAGTTGCGTCTCCTATAGCTGAGGTCCCTCCTACGTCGGTAGTTAATTAGTCGGTAGTTTCCTAATATAATATGTCTATTGAGGAGTAGAAGATGTTGGGAAAATTCTTGAGATTAACTTTGCCTAGGTTTTTTGGTGCACTAGGCGAGGAAGCATATGAGTTTCAGATTATTTATGAGGATAGGCTCTCTAATTAGGGTCTAGTGAAGACTTTTGGTGTGGATTACATTACTTTTTAAATGTACTTGGCAGCTCGACATTGGTGGAGAGGTCATCTTGATTCCAGTCCAGCTAGATCTCCTTCTTTGACATATGCTTAGTTCTCTGAGATTTTTTTGGAGAAGTACTTATCTTGTTGTCTTAGGGATCATCTGAGATATCAGTTATAGAGATTATCGCAAGTATCCATAATGGTTGTGAAGTATGAAGTTCATTTCTATGATTTGGCTAGGCCTTCTACTTCTATTCTTTCTACTGAGTGCGAGAGGGTTTGTTGCTTTGTTGGATGATTTAGACTTTATCTTTGAATGTCTACTCAGAGTTTGGTTTTTGTGGGTAGGTCTTTTTCTAAGGTTTTTGATCACTCTCAGGTGATGAAGGAGATGTATTGTAAGGCTTAATGAGGTAGCGATAAGCAATCTTAATATCAGGGTAGTTTTAGTGGGAGTTATAGTAGCTCCCAATTCAGAGGTAGTGGTTCACAAGGTAGGTACTCTCTGTGTGATCCGTATTAGCCTCAAAGTCAGCCTAGTAGACCTGTTTAGGCAATGTGCTAAATTACTGATAGAGGTCAGTCTTGTGCAAGTAATTTCCCTAGTTAGGGTAGGGGTTATTCGTTGAAGGGCTCGCCTTCTGGTTATCATAGTTGTGGTGGTTATTTTAAGTTTGTCAGATCTTTTGGTTTTGGTATAGCTTATGTGACTTTCTCGGCAGTGTCGGTTGGTGTTGGTGACAAATTATTACTTACGTGATTGCCCTAGTCATAGGGTGATCATTACCACAGCTAGAGATAGAATGCATGGTCATAGGAATGGTTCCTAGGGTTCTCGTGGAGGTTCTCAGGCATGTAAGGAAGGTATCAGATAGGGGCTTAACTAGGTGGTGGGCATGGTTAGTTGTATGCAGTACCAGCTAAACCTGAGGTTGAGTCTTTAAATGCTATTGTCACGGGTATGATTTTGGTGTGCCATTAGTCGGCCTTTTCTTTATTTGATCTGGGATCACTTATTTTTATGTGTTTGCTTAGTCTACTCTACAGTTAGAGTTATCTTGGGATTTATTATCTCAGCTATCCTATGTATCTACTCCCATTGGTGATTCTTTAGTAATGGATCATGTGTTCAGATCTTGTGTTGTGACTGTTAGAGCTGTTGATACTCATGTTGATCTTATTGTATTAGACATGATGGATTTTGATGTAATTCTAGGCATAAACTAGTTATTCCACAACAATGCGCTCATGGATTATTTTTTCAAGATCATTACTTTAGCCATGCCCGGCATACCCACAATCATGTGAAAAATAACTGTTAGCCGTAAGTCGATGGATATTATTTCTTATATGAATTCTAAGAGACTTATCTCAAAGGGTTGCAAGTCTTATCTCTCTTATATTCATGATGTTAATATGGAAAGATCGTCACTTAACTTTGTTCTTGTAGTCCATGAGTTTCTTTACGTTTTCCCTACGATCTACCTAGTATACCTCCTTCCTATGAGATTGAGTTTGCAATTGATCTTGAGCCTGACACCCACCTATTTCTATGGCACCTTATCATATGGCTTCTACCAAGCTTAAAAAGTTGAATTTCCAACTTTAAGACTTTTTGGGTAAGGGTTTTATTAGATTGATTCTATCTCATTGGGGAGCTCTTGTGTTGTTTTTGAAGAAGAAAGATGGCTCCATGCACATATGTATTAATTATAGGCAGCTTAATTAGGTGACGGTGAAGAGCCATTATCCTATGCCTCACATTAATGACTTGTTTGACTAGCTTCAAGGTGCAACGATGTTTTTAAGATCTAGTTACCATTAGTTATGGATTCAAGCTGAGGAAATCCCAAAGATAGCCTTTAGGACCCATTATGGTCATTATGAGTTCTTGTGATGTCTTTTGGATTGACTAATGCCCCAGCCACATTAATGGATTTGATGAATCGAGTATTTAGGCCTTATTTGTATTCCTTCATGATTGTGTTCATCGATGACATCCTTGTATATTTGAGGAGTAGAGAGTATCATATGAAATATTTGAGGATAGTGCTCCAAACTTTGAGAGATCATGTGATTTTTGCCAAGTTCTCTTAGTGTGAGTTTTGGCTTGAGTTGGTACCATTCCTTGGGCATATTGTGTCTAAGGATGGGATTATGGTAGACCCGACAAAAACTGAAGCTATCAGTTATTATGCCAGGACTACATCTCCAATTGAGGTTCGTAGCTTTATTGGCTTGGCTGGTTATTATAGATGCTTTGTTGAGGGCCTTGCTACTATTTCAACATCTATGACTAGATTGACTTAGAAGGAGGTTTCTTTTCAATGGTCTGAGAAGTATGATTCGAGCTTTAGTAAGCTCAAAGAGTTTCTTATGTTGACTCTTATTTTGGCTCTACCTGTTGAGGGTGAGGGATTCACCTTGTAATGTTATGATTTTAGTTTTAGTTTAGGTTATGTACTAATGCAGTAGGGTTGTATTATTTCTTTTGCTTTATGGCATCTTAAGGTGCACGAGTGCAACTACCTCACTCATGATTTGGAGTTGGCGGCGGTAGTTTTTATGCTTAAGATATAGAGACATTATCTTTATGGTGTGCATTGTGAGATTATCATAAATTATCATAATCTTCAACATCTTATGAATTAGAGGGAGCTTAATGCTAGTAGCGTAGATGGATGGAGTTGCTTAAGGATTATGCTATCTCTATCTTGTATTATTTGGGAAAGACAAACATGGTAGCATACGCCTTGAGTCAGAAGGTAGTGATTATGAGTAGCTTGGCATATATTTTAGTTTCTCAGAGGACGTTGGCATGGGACATTTAGTTCTTAGCCAACTTGATGGTGCGACTTGACATTTCAAGTTCTAGGAGGGTTCTTGCTAGTGTTGAGGCTAGGTTCTCACTATTTCAGTAGATTCAGGATCATTAGTTTGAGGATAATTGACTTTGCATCCTTCGTGATCAGGTGTTGAGTGGTGATTCCAAGAGGGCTACCATAGTTTCTGAGGGTGTCTTAAGTTTTGATAGCTACATTTGTATTTCGAGGATTGGTGGCTTGATTTAGTTGATTTTTTATGAGGCTCATAGCTCTAGCTATTCTATTTACCAGGGTACAACTAAAATGTATAGATATTTGAGTCAGAATTATTAGTGGAGTGGCATGAAGAGAGATGTGGCAGATTTTAAAACTCATTTCCTATGTTGTTAGTAGGTGAAGGACGAGCATAAGAACCCCGGTGGATTGATTTAGAGGTTGCCTATTATCGATTAGAAATAGGAGCGGATTACTATGGACTTTGTTAGTGGTTTTCCTCACACTTCTCGTGATTTTGATGGTAGTTGGGTCATTGTGGATCAGTTGACTAAGTTGGCATATCCTTTTCCTATTCAGATATCCTTCAGTACCAAAAGGTTAGCCCTTATCTATGTACGTAAGATAGTCCAATTGCATGGGGTGCCTATATCTATCATCTCAGACCAGGGTTTCGTGTTCACTTATATCTTTTGGAGAGCTTTTCAGGAAGAGTTGGGTACTCAGGTGGACCTTAATACAACCTTTCATCCACAATCAAATGTCCAATCAGAGCGGACTATTCAGGTACTTTAGGATATTTTCCGAGCTTATGTAATGGATTTTGGAGGTTAGTGGGAGCAACACTTAGCCTTGATAAAGTTCTCATATAATAACAGTTATCATTCGAGTTTTGAGATAGCGCCTTTTAAGGCTTTGTATGGTAGGCAATATTGTTCCTCGATTGGATGGTTTGAGACTTTTGAGGTTAGACCCCATGCTACTGACTTGGTTTAGGAGTCGTTAGATAGAGTTAGGTGATTCAGGACAGGTTGAGAGAAGATTTGAGTAGGCAAAAGGTTTATGCAGATGGTAGGCTTCATGCTTTGAGATTTGGAGTTAGTGATCAGGTATTTGTGTATGTGTCTCCCATGAAGGTTGCGATGAGGTTCGGGAGGAAGGGCAAGATCAACCCCAGATATATTGGACCTTTTGAGATTCTGCGTATAGTGAAGGAGGTGGCTTATGAGTTAACATTACCCCCAGATTTTGTTGTTGTCCATCTGATTTTTCATGGGATTCAGTCTAGTTGGATGAGTGGTTGACCTTCGTGGAGGATCTTGTGCTTATTTTGGCTAGTGATGTCAGGCAGTTGCGTACTAGGGAGATCTAAGTGATATGCGGACCCAGTATACTCACCTGTTTGAGGCTTCAGGTGCATCCTGATCATTGACTTTCGCAGATGAAAGTCCTTTTATTAGTGGATATTACAATGACCCTTTAGGTCATTTTCAGTATTTCTACTTATTTTCGTCGTTAGAGCTTTACTATAGCTGTCTCAAGTCATTTATGACTTATTGGGACTGATAATTCAATTATCGGGCAGTTCATTTGGATCTTAGATCCAATTCCTTGTTTTAAAGTCTTTGTTGGTTCAAAGAAAATGTGGCACCTCGAGAAAATTTGAAATTAAGTACAACTTTGATATATAAAGAAAATTGTGGAACAAAGAAGAAAAAACAAGTGGGAGTAGTATATATTGATACAAGGTATTTCTATGTTATTACAATTAAGATAAGGATTTGGGAGTATTTTATTATATATATATATATATATATATATATATATATTATATAAGTGTACAGGGGCCCTTGGACATTTTTTTTCTTTCTTTAATATAATAATAGTATGTACTGATACAAAAGGGAAAGTTATATTCCTTGTCAAATTTCACGTTCTGGGAACTTTTCCCATGGTTCTCTGCCACTCTCTTTGTGCATCTTTTGACAAGAAAAATTGGAAGGATTGTAAAGCATACAAAAAATATTCCTTCAAGAGGAGACGTTTCATGGTCCTTAATTGCTAGAAACTACTAGTTTTATCAAGAATTCTCAGGAACTTGAATTGGGGATTTCTTTCAAAAAGGTAATTTCTTCACCTCATATTTGAATTTGATCATAAAAAATGTTGGGGTGTAGTATAAGTTGTTAACTATCATTAATTTGAATCCTTGCATGACTTTTTGAGATGGATTTGCAACTAAAATTCATGAAAGAGATGGAATTTTGGTAAAGTAAAGTTTTAGGAATTTCTATCAGTTGGATGTATTTAGTGTTGATTAGTACGAGTTGAAGGAGTTGGAATTTATCCTGGGTTCTGGTTAAGGAATTCGATTAATTTCTATCATAAATAAAAATTATCGGAATAAGGTATTAAGTGCACCTACGAGTTACTAATGGACGTACATATTATCCTTGTAGCTAGTGATTTACGTATTGGCTAGCAGGGACTAGTGGTTGGGAAAAATAAAGACTACACTCCAGCGGGTTGAAAACTTGAGGCCCAAATTATTAATGTAGTTAATAAGGCACTAAGGTATGTAAAGCTAAACCTTCCCTCTCCGCTAAGGCACCGCCCTACGTTATGTACCTCCTCCTGTCAATGTTAGTATAATTCTCATGAAATACGAGAGTAGAATCTTTGTATTGCCTTGCATTCCATTCCTTCTTTCTATCATCAAGTTTATAAGTATCTATATTTTCCCTTTTGGGTTAAGTTCCATGATACTTTCATATTATCATAAGTTTCTCTTCTTGAAGCTCTTAGGCCACAGTATAGATATATCGTACGTTAGAAGTAAGAGTAAATGGTAATAGCATAGTTCCACCTGTATATGTTAGCTAAGCGGTTACTTTAGCAATTCATATGTTACAGGCCTCCAAGGTACTATTTGATAAACATTTAATGACGGGAGGGTACATAAGTTTGGCTTGGCAAATGGGTGTACCTGCCTTTGTGGCATCATTTGTATTTGAAGTCAGTGGGAACGTCATGTACGAGTTTCCCTTAACTTAAGCCAACATATGGCATATATGGCCTGCGGGAAGACCCTTATAGACTGCAAGTACAGTTACATATATGGAGTCATAGTAAGGAGTATATGAGCAACATATGCTTCATACTTCCCTTAGATTGCCTTTGGAAGGCCATCTTGTGATCATTTGTATGACTTATAGGATAAGTGCATCGTCTAGGTAAAGTATATGTCCTATATTACAATGAACACTTTTCTAAATATCATACATAACGCTAATAAGGTTGGTGCATAAGTTATTAGTTCATCTCGTACATGTGTTATTTGTTGGCTTATACGTTTTTCACTTTACCATTTGACTCATATGAGCTTCTGCATTTGTCCAGCTGTTATTCTGTGTGCTTTCATACCAGTACATGTTGTTTATGTACTGATGTCTCGGGCCCACCATGTTTTGTCAATGTAGGCTCTGACCCTCAGGATAGTAGACGTCCACGTTAGGCTCTATTGCCATTTTCAGCTTATATTTTGGTGAGATCCATCTCTCCCTAGAGTGTCCTCTGCCTAGTATTCTTTTTAAGTATATGTACAGGTCCCTAGTTGGTCATGATGGGCCCTATGCCAACTAGTCACTTGTAGTATAGAATGTCAGACTGACTAGAGGCTTCATGGACATCATGTTGTATCATAACGTTCAATTTTGTTAATGCAACTCTCTCGCATATGTATATAACTTATATTGAATATCCCGTTCCTTATTATCTCATAATCTTGCGTACGTCGTAGAGTGCTTGTAGGGTAAGTGTATATGGTTTTGTTTTTCCTTCTTAATTGGGGACGTGACATAAAAGCTTCTGGGCAAAGAATTTAGTCAAACAACCTCGTATGCTAATTCTGACTGTTCCAGTAGATCTGCAGTGTTGATTTTAGGCTAGATGGACCTTTGGTTCGGGTCCTGAGCTCATTTCAAGCTATTGGTAGGAAATTTAAGAAAATAAAAGTTGGGTGTGGGACCCACTTTTTGTCGAAATGACCTCAGATGGAAACTTTAACTGCATCATTGACTCCGCAATGTTGAACTTAAAAGGTTAGCATAGTTCATTTGCATATACGGGGTTTCGAATGAATCCCGAGGGGTTGGCGGAGACTTTCGAAGTCTTAGCTGGTTTTTATGCACCCGCAATCTCTAGCCATAGACCACGATCGCAGTCTGCAATCCATCCCACGAGTACCTTGATTGCTACACTTATGTCGTGTATGTGACAACCTTGGCAGGCGGAAAATGCCACAATCGCGAGGGTTAGATTGCATAGCAACTCCCAAGCACCTGGGAAGGGTATACATATCCCCATTTTCACCCTTCTACATCCATTTACAAGATTATTAAACCATAAATATTGAGAATTCTTAGGATTAGAGATTGTGGCTGATTTAGGGAGCTCGGATAACGATTATATTCAATTCTCCTTCAAAATGTGGTATGATTTCCTCATGTTCTTGGTTGATTTCCCCTTTTATTCTCTAAAATTCCTATAACTTGGTAACTTGATTTTAGCACCAATGTAGATGGATTTCACCCATTTTTATGGGTAGTTACTCCTTTAGCATAGGAAAATATTGGGTTGGCTTTGGAAACACAATTTTCATAGGCGGGAACCATATAGGTTTTGTGAGTAATTTTAGACCCGAAGCACAATAGTGCAATATGGGTATTCTTATTCTCGTTGTGATTAGGAGATTGTGATTTTGATAACGTGGCACCTTGCGAAGGCTTCTTAGAATGGAAAGTTGGTGATTTAGTGGATTATTTGAGCTTTCTACGGTGTTCAGGTAGGCTAGGTTTCCCCACTTTTTATATTGAGTTATGTCTTAGTATATTTATGATATTATGTTATATTTGGGATTGGTTATAGGTGTTGATGGTTTGATTGGCAATGCTTGGGTTAGTTGGACCGTTTAGGCTATTTGGAGACCGTAATTTAGGCATAATTGACCTAGTTGTACTTGCTTTAGGTAAAATTTCTATCTTTGGGTTGATTGTGGCTTAGTTAACATCTAAAAGTGGATTTAGATACCTTAGCCTAGGTCGGGGTAGAATTTTCATTGTAATGGGTTTTGGGGATTTTGAAGTGGGATCTTCGACCCACTTTAGGCCAAGATTCATGTCGTTCCTTGTAACCTTTTATATGTTTGTTATACACAACTACTCTGAGAGCCGCCCATAGTCTGAGACACTATTGTGTGGTACCGATTGGCTACAAGTGAAGCTGACCTCTGTCAGAAGGATCCTCACTCTCAAATGGAATACCAATAACACTGTATTGATGGCATGGCCTCTTAGCGCCACCTCTATAAGTCTTAATACATACTCTTTTGTAGCCCTTACATGGTTAATAACCTGGCAGAAGGAATACCCAACTGCTATCAATGCTCTGACGCCAAATGGTGTGGAAATGCTAATCCTCTAATAAATCCATGCACTATATCATGCTCTGAAGGATATAACATAGGAATATGCCAGGACCACTCAAGAAACCCAATATCTATTCCAAAACCGACAGGGAACCATGTTGAACACCAACAAATCCAACTCTGTCCTGAGAACTACTCGAAGAACTGAAACTCATATCTAGGTATGGGGTATCCGTAAAAAGACTAGGAATCCCCAATTCTTAATCTGAAAAGGCTGAAGCAGTCATGAGCTCCATCAGAGCTTATATTGGCCCCAAATCCTCTGGCCAACACTGAATATCTTTGATATCTATTCCTGACTCCCTGGTTCGACGCTGCACTGAAGCTTTAAAAACACGTAGCAAAGTCCCATCTACATCTATCGATAACGTCATATCACCCTTCTGGGATAGAATTGAATCAAAGAATGTGCTTGAGGCTTATAGAAGTATGAACACATGACAAGGAGTCAAGAACAGAATTTCCTCAGAATGCCATATATCTTCCCAAAGATATGATATGTACATCTCCGCATCAATCCATAGGACTCTACTAGACACTTAGCTCTTGTACCAATACATCGATAAAACTAGGCTTCTATACCAATTTGTCATGACCCAATTTCTCTGGTCACGATGGCACCTACTAAACCCACCAGTAGGTAAGCCAACCTGTAGTTCAAAATGGCTAGTAATGGACTACCAAGAGAAATGAATAAAGATAGCAGGATAATTATAATAAAATACTAAAGTATATATATAAGAAGGTCCCAAAACTTAGTGAAATCAGTAAAAGAGATTCTAATGTAATAACAAGATTACAAAATGAAGTATTGAATCAATATACACGTATCCATAATTGAATACAATATAGAGTTTAGTCTAGGACATAAGAAGGAGAATAGTAGTACTCCAAACACCAGAAGCTCACCCTAAGTCTCCAAATCATAGCTGTTTCCCATGATGTACTCAACAATGGCGAAAATATGTACAATGATTTGTTGGCTACAGAAGTGTAGTATGAGTACCTAACACGTGGTATTTAGTAGGTAATTTACGACGGGGCTCCAAATATTATTAAAACATGAATAACATACAAGCCGAAATGTAAATTACACTTAAATATTTGAAAAAATAAGATAGTAAAGCTAAGAAAGCTATAACGATCAACTATTTTATTCTAACCATACTCATGAACCTAAGTATTATACCATATATCACTGGCCAATATACATATAAAGAGTAGAAGAAGGATATATGGTAGTATACAAGGCCAAGAAATAGATATACAATATGAATATATAAAGGAGGAGAGGGATATACGGTAAAACCGTGGCTATATATATATATACATATACATAAACATGACTAATTCAAAGGTACAACCTAAAGTAGCCAAACTAGCATCTTAAGGCCTCCTGATCATAGTAGAAACTAGTTCTAACATAATCAAGATCCCTATTCTATACGTCTAAACATGATATAATTATCCATAACAAAATAACCGTAAGATAAGGGAATCAGAAATATACCTCGAATCTCAGTACTAGATCAATAATCAACCTATCACGGACTAACCATAATAGCAACAATATAGTTACTGGCTAGCCCAAGCAAATAATACCTAAACCAGGACCCATAACCCGAAAGGTCCAATCAGCACACATACAATAAGCAATACTCATCACCTATACCTGGGTAACCTTCCATAAGGATGATAGATAGAGGGCATACTGATGATAGGAAATGCACATACAAGGATGGATGCAAAGTAAAATCCATACTACTCTAACCGATTCGAGTGCCATAAAGTAACCTAGTATATATACCTCATCTAGCTGATGGCTTGCAAAGGAAGGACCTATGACAACCTTTCTTTTCCGGCATGATAACTCACCGACGAAGGGGACCCTGGGGGGTTTTACAGTACTCATATACACCAACTTGGTCCCATTCCAGGATTCCAATAGTCATTATAATCCTTTCTCTTTTTTTTCCAGTACCAAATGTATGTACATATATGTGTGTGTATATGTGTGTATTTAAATGCACGAACTCGAACCATGGCTAAAAGAGTGTTTGTAAATTCATTACTGAGGGTAAATTTTTGGGGTTAAATCATCATAAAGGTGTGCAAAGGGTCAGAATCTCTCTCTTGACCGAAGTAAATAGTAGTAATAAAATCGTGGACCGAAATCTACCTGGGTCATATCTCTAAAACATCATTTAGTCTTAAAACCTCATAATTTATTCATTAAGGTGGTATGATTCCCATTATAAAAGTATCCATTTTAAAAGTGAAAAGTACCCTTTTTTGGAAAAACAGTAGTAAAATCATATTTTTAGTCAGAATTGTACCATTTAGTGAACACGAAAGTACCGAATCTATGAAATTCCATCATTAGTATCAAAATAATATAACTACAAGTGTCTAAACATCAATATACTAAATTACGTCCTCTACAAGGATAAATCACCCGTCCAAAATCCAACTAATATCATAATCACGGCCTTGGGCCCAATAATATGTATAACCAGCATAACCATATCATAATTTGGGAAACCATCATAATCCACCGAGTCTAATAGTAAACCTATACTGTAATACCCCAAAAATCTATCCTGAGATGTCACATGGTGCTTAGGACCACAAGTGGTCCCAAGCTAACCTTTCTACTGGCATAACTCATAAGCAACTGTATAATATGTATAAAATGATTGAGTTTACTATGCAAAAACATAATAATGATGGAATCTGTGAAAAATACAATACTGATACCATTTTACATACTGATAAAGTCTGAAAAATAGAAACAAAATTACATAACTGACTCTAACTAACATCTGTGAATCCTCTACTATACTGACAATAGATAGCTGGGGCGCGAATCCAACTACCACTAATCAATACATATGAGTAAGAAAGTAAAGTATATAAATGACATCTAACTAAAGTCCCCGGAGTAGGAGGACTCATCATTTGCTGGCTGGAATCTACAACTGTTTGATTTTGTCTGCATATACTACAACTTGTACCTACATTATGAGACAATATAGCACATAGACATATATGTGGATCAATACTTAGAGGATGTACTGAGTATATGGGGGTGAAACGCATAAGTAAAACATTATCTCATAATCATTATTTATAAAACAATGCATGCTAAATGTAAATAACTCACATAAGCTGGAATATCTGAAATACTAAAATATGTAGCAATAAGAAGCAAAACATACTTTATAAATCGTGTGATCCATAACATTTAGTTTTAAAAGTTATACTTGTATTCTCCCTTTAAATCATTCTGTCTAAGTGTAGAAGGACTCACTACTGAATCTGAAATCTTAAATATGTAGCTATTATTTTTTCTATATGGTATAATCTGAGTAAAACTCTTTACACTTAGTTTTCTAAAAGCTTTTCTATTCTTCTTTTACTATTAAAGAGAATACTTTATCTTAAATCATTGTTGTTAGGCTTTTAAACTTTTAGGGAAAAACTGTTCTGCAAGGAAGTTTCTCTTAACCGACATAAACCATGCGAGCTACATGGAGTCTAACGTCTTTCCTTCCTAAGAAAGGAACCACACATTGGGGAGAGCTGTCATACTCTTGCCAGAGAGTATAACCTCAGCTTAAGTGATCACAACTCTGCCCACTATGGGCACTTAATCTCTATCGTGCGGTGGTATGTAGTTCTAGGGCATGAGACCTTGGAATAATACCCATTTCGGTGTTAAATACTACTCCCTTTAATTTTCTATGCTCATCTCTTTGGAAATCCACTTTAAAACTTACATAAGAATTTATTATGAAACCAGTTATGCATTTATCTGAATCAATCTATAATGGAGCCATTTTGCTTTTTATAATCTGTATTAAATCTATAAAGTGGGTTCCAAAATGCATCTGAGGATCAAAGGATCAAAACTTTATTATAAATCTAGTATAATCAGCTCATAAGATGCTTAAAGCATCATCTTTATCAAAATAACAATATTCAATCTCAGGGTAATAACCCATGTATCAAACTCATGTCAAATCATCATAATAATCATGCTTGATAATGAAAACAATGATAATTCATCTCAAAATCTATAATTTACTGCAATAGGTATGAAAATATGAAAATAGACATGTAATTCATGTTCAAAATATCTAAAAATCTCAAAACTTTGCAAATAGCAAGAAAAAGGTATAAACCCTAATTCAAATCTCATGTAATCTCATTCAAAATCATGTAAATTTGTGATTGAAAACTAATTTTGGGCACAAGAATGAAAGAAGAACCTTGTTGAAAAACCCCACATACCTTGGATGATGAACTAGATGAACAAGTTTGCTTTTAAGATTCTATTTGTTCTCTTAAATAATGATTCTTGGAATTATTGATTTGGAAACTTTGAATCTTGAATTGATTTGGGAAAAGAATGGTGAAATCTTAGGGATTCTTGAAGTTGAATGTTGAAGCTTAGGGTTTTGCTTGAGAGAAAATTTGATGAATATAAGCATAAAATGCTTGTAATAGGCTTAAATCTTGTGTTTGGATAGAATTGAGGGTTTGGTAAAAGTCCAAAATACCCTCTTTAAACTTCTAGATGATATTGAAAAAATGAGTTGGGGGTCCCGATTTAATGGGCCACCGCAACGCGCCACTATCGCGGTGGCTCACTGGAATTTGATGACTGGGAAATTGGGGGCCTTCTTGACGTGGAGCTATCGCATTGTCCCACTAGATTTTGAAAATTGGGACCTAAAATTTCAACACGATGCGCCACCATCGCAGTGCCCTATAGAAATGCCATTTTGGCCTTCGGCGCAATGCGCCACTATAGCGTTGGACTACTGAAAATTGACAAATGGGAAAATGGACCTCTCCACGATGCGCCATTATCACGTTGGTCCACCAGAAAATGACAATTATGAATTTATCCACCTCCGTGATGCGGTGACTGCCCAAGTGGCACACTGTCAACTTAAAAATATCATAACTCCTTCACCGAGTGTCGGAATTGGGTGAATTTGTATACATAGGATATCCAAAAGGGAACAAACTATATATATATTTATACAATATGTAATAGTCTAGGAAAGAAAATGTAGTGGCCAACTCTTGATGCGAAGATCAATCTCTACCTCAAAACAACTCCAAATGCCACTTGGGTCAGCTATCTATGTGGCATACTCATACTTGGATCTGCAGTAAAAGAGTGCAGTAGGGTTGAGTATGGTTCACTTATATTCAGTAGGTTCATAGGCCGATTGAGTAAATTAGATAATAAAGTATATAAACAAAAACTATGGGAACATATCCTGCAATAAAAATATGTCCCAAACGGTAGCCCACATCATATCCACTAATAGTTCTACTACATACACATATGCAAAAATTGATAGGGGAAAGATGAATAAGTATACACATACCTCGATATCGATGGAAAGCTTATTCAATTTCTCACACCATGTAAAGTCTAAATCTGAAGAATTCCACACGAAATAAATGCTATTTATTTTGGAAGTTATCCCTTAACATACTAAGGAAGAATTAAAGCTAGGAAAAATACAGGGTATTACATATACTAAAGGATTATTAGCCTTAACTATGTCTAACATACTAGCAACCTAGGGTAAAAGGATCGTAGAAGCATAATAAATAATTCATCTTAAGGGTCGATTCAACCTTCTATCCCCCAAACGCATAAATTAGGCTAAGTCACAGTGTTATACCCAATATCATATCCTAAAATCCCTATATAACATGCAATATATTTAATAGATTATCTCATGTAGAAGAATAGATAGAATTCTTTCTCGATGTTGAACCGTCGAAACGTCAATCCTTAAATCGCTCACAATCAATCGCCTCTACTCCAAGATCCTAAAATACTGCCACTCTATCAAAATAGTAATCTACACATCATTAGAGTATAATGATACCCATATTGTTATAATATCGTTCGGGTCAAAATTTTGATCAAGAAGGGCCTGTGGGGCCTGCAAAGGTATCCAAAAGTTGAATCAATCATAGGGTCCCTCGAAGGACGAGAAATATAAGCTAAAATTTGAGCACAAACAGAGCATAAATGGGGTCTCAAATCAGCCCATTAAGTTTAGAAATTTTAAGACTTAATTCTAAGAATTTACCAAGAAATAGGATGAAAACTAATTAAAACTGACCAAGGAGCATTAGGATAGCTTACCTTAGCTTCAATGGATGATTTCCTACTTTTACCTCTCTTTGAGCTGTCAAATTGGTGCGAAAATGGTGGAACAAATGCTGAAAAACTAGGTGGGGGAAAGGGGATTAAAAGCTCCCAGGTGTTGCTAAAGAGGACACCTTGGCGCAAAAGCAGCATCACGACTTCTAAAGATGTTTGGCAACTTAGCGTGGGTGCCACTAAAGAGGGCCCAATGGCGCTAAAGTAGGGTCTGCTAAAGCGGCCTCCTTTCGGTTAAAGCAACCCCCTTTCCGCTAAAGCGGCCTAGCCAACTGCCCAAAGCTTCTTAAGAGGCTCAAGGAGTGCTAAAACGCATGCCATCAAAGCGGATCCCAGAGCGCTTAATCGTTCGCACCAGGTACCAGATTCTTGGTCTTTTCCTAAGTCTAAAAATGGACTCCGATTGGGTTCTCGGTATTTGTTCGAAACCCCCTACACATAAACGAACTATGCTACCAAACTAATTTAACATTTTGGACTCAATGGAATCATCAAAACTTTCATTTAAGATTGTTTCAACTAAATGTGGGGCCCATACCTATAGTTTCATTTTTCATATAATTCACCCAATAGCTCAAAATGAGTCCAGAAGTCTCGGGACCTGAACCAAGGATTTCTCTAGCCTAAAATCAATATTTCAAAGTTGATGGAACTGTGGGAATTTTCATCTGAGGTCATCTACTAGGAGTTTTGGTATGAGACTAAAGCTTAAACAATGAAAGCTTCAAAATAGAAAAATGAGCCTAAAATCTAAATGAACTGCCTGATAACTGAACCGACAGTTCTGGAAAGTCACAAATAACTTGTAGCCGCTATGAAAAGGATTAAAATGTCAAAAATACATGCAAATTAAGATAATAACTTAGAGGATCATTACACTCATTGAGATATCAAAGGGATGCAATATTAACATACATCTCAAGTAAGCTCAAATGGTAGTATCATTAAGTAATTTAAAAGAAAAATTAAATTAGTTGTCTATCAATTAAACTATCCTAAGTTCAGATCTGAGGCACTCTTCAGTGAGGAAAACAAGAGCTAGTTAGTTGCTAACTAATTTCCCTAGTATTTATTAATCTAGGGACAAGATATTTATCATTCTTGCTAATTTAGAATGAAAAAAAATGTATTAGAAACCAATAAATAATTCAATCCTTCCCTATACTTTCAATATTATGGCGCAAAATTAACAATTTAACAACTTATCAGAAAACTTTGTTAAATTTTGTTGAAGGAAAAAAAGTCAATGTCCCACTTAATAATTAGTTTCAATTTGTCATTGAAGGAATATGTACACTTGATACATATTCATTCCCAAGTAAAAGTGGGCAAAGATGCAAACCAAAATTCTACTAAGGATTTTGTATATATGATCAAGATAGCCATTATAAGACAATAAATTTCTCAAATTCATGTTTGTATCTTTAATATTTAGAAGAACACTCTGGTAGCAAAGTGCTTTAGTGAATCAAAAAAACAAACTTGAATTCTATATATTTATAAATTCAATTTTTTTTACTTTTCAACATGAGACTTATTAACATTATATGAATCTAACAAGAATTTACGTAGAAGTATATGGATTACTAAACCCAAAAAATTGGCCATGCATTTAGTTAAAGAGGTCACAATGATCACATAGGAACCAGGCAGCCTGCCCAACAATCCATGTTGCAAAGTCACATACTGCAAACAAGTAAAATATCGTTAGTTAGTTGAATTGAGAATGAAAAGTAATTCTATATCACTCAGAAGAAGATATAAACTCTTTTATCATGTGAAGATATCTAAAGGACCTCAAGCGATGAAAAAAAAATCTATTTAAAAGAGGCAATGATAATTTAAAGGTTATTTTTCTGTTGCAACAACCTATAAATTAAGACAAAGAAGACATTAGAAATTTTCAATAACTTATCATAAAATAAATAATTTCAACTACACTTTGCAAAAGTGTTCAAAGTTCATTATTATGTACGAAAGGTAATAACTAAAGTTGTACATATATGACAACTACAAATACTATGTTCCCAGAGTGCTAAAGAGTGCTAAAAATAATATACTATTATTTAATTTTCCCTCACTTCGTAAAAACATGATCAATTTCATGACCATGGTGTCATGACCCAATTAAACGTGATTGGCACCACTCCATTCTTCGATGAGAGAGTCAATAACCCCAAAAACTTTACCAACACCTAGAGAAAATAAAAGAAACTATCCTGTTCATAGTTTAAGAATCCACCAATCAAACAACTTAAAGAAATGTAGAAACAAATACTAAAAGGATAACACCCCTAAAATTTGAAAGTCGGTGTATCAAAACATACTAAGAATATCAAGGAGGGGATGCAACCCCAAAATTAAAAGAAAGTGCATAATATCCAAAACAAAGGACTATGCCAAAAGAAAAGATTTCATCATAGACAAATAAGCTGCTCACCCCTGAAATCTGAATCACTAACTAGAATCACAGTTGAGGTCTTGTAGAAGATGCTAAAATATGCATTGCACTCAACAAAAGTAGAGCAGTTGTAGTATCAGCACATAAAAATTTCAATGTACTAGTAGGGTCTTTTGGCCAACCCAAGATGAGAATAAAACATGTAACCAAAAATGTAGTACAACAAGTTAATCCATGCTCATTCTAACTACACCTAACACAACAAGTCTCAATCAAGTACCTTGGGAATGCAAACAACAAGTCAAACCATTTACCACCAAGTCATGATAAGTTAAGCAATAATTAAACATATAATGTATTTCGCTGGTTTACTTATAAAATCATCAAACTCACTTGAACTTTGTACATACACGCTATGGGTATCATAACGATCCTTTAGTCATGAGATGCAGGGAATAAATTTTGTCCATGTAAAAAAATTTCATATTCAAGTGTCTGTCAATCTTGTTCAATCAATAAGTTGAGAGAATGTCCAAATACCAAAGCATTCCACATTTAAACATAAGGTAGGTCAAATTCATACAACAAGGTAAAACTATTAAATTCGACCACACCAAGCAACATGTAATAACAAGCCATACTAAAAATTAGTTAACATGCACATCTATTACAAATCATATTAAACTACAATAGTATCACCTACCTCGCCCCAAGCTTGCATAGCTCCACTATGCCAGAGCGTTACCCTTCCATGTAATTTTTGCTTGATCTCAGTCTAGAAAATGCATACAAACACATAATGGGTGAAATAACCTACCATATTAGGAATTATAACTCACACCCAACCCCTAAGACCAAGTTCATGATCATTTCCTTCCTGTTCTGAGGCTTTTCGACCTTAATTGACCTAAAACTACCAATGTCATGGATAATATAGTGAATTAATGATATGCAAGGGCAAACTAACCAAAATGAACCAAAACTCATTGATTTTATACTCAATTTATCCACTTGAACCATAAAACCAATAAAATTCAGTCCTTAAACCTCCCCAAACTACGTAAACTAGTAATTTTAATGCGAGATTATTGATTATTAGTTAATAGGGATGAATTTCTTACATTAACAATGAAATATGATAAAAAATTGATGATTTTTTCTCTCAATAGATATTCTTGAATCCTTAAATCTTTCTTGAAAAATAAATCATTTTTAGAGATTTTTAGAATAAAACAACAATTTATACCACTACAGTGACATATGTCACTATAGCGGCATCTCTATAACGAGTCACTATAGAGACCCTTTATCTCATTGACTGATTGTCATAGTTCAGATTTTCCCACTTTTGAGCATGTCGTTGTAGCGACATGCACGTCATTATAGCGACATGAACATCGTCACAGCGACGTCAATGATACAAAAAGTACAACTTCCTTACAAAAATTTTTTTTTCACAACACACCTTAATCCAAGAAATCCCAAATAATACATTTTACACTAAGATCAATTTTGAGATTCTACTTATTAAATTCAATTTCGTAAAATTTTACAGGTTTCTTATCATCTTATCTAACTAGGAATCAAATCAAACACCACCATTCTTACCCAAATCATTATCGAATAGGCTTTAAATGTACCTTTCTAAAATTTTGTCTTAAACTAGCCTAGCCTAAAATTTGTAACTTCAAATCCAAAAAGAATTTTAGCATAAAATTTTAGATAGAAGACCTATAAAAAATGGTAGACAAGGTCATTACAATAGCTACTAATTTATCCATCATTCATTCTCGGAAGATCAAACAAGAAAATAGTCCAAAACAAATAAAGAAGAGAGTGCACCTGTATCCTCAAATAATTGACGATACTTGTCCTGCATGTCCTTTCAGTTTCCTTGATTGAATGATGCTTCTATTGAATCTTAACCTAATGAATTTCATTCATCCTTAATTTTTGCACATCCCTGTCTAGAATTGCCATGGATTCTTCTTCATAAGACAGATCCTTATCTAATAGAACTGAATCCCATTTAATGATTTAATCTCCATATCTATGATACCTTTTGAGCATAGAAACGTGGAACACCATATGAGCTCCTAACAACCCTGACAATAAGCTAGCCTGTACTCAACCAAACCTACATCCTCAAGAATCTCGAAGGGACCAATATATCGGGGATTTAGCTTTCCCCACTTACCAAACCTCATGACTTTCTTTGTAGGAGACACCTTAAATAATACTTGCTCACAAACCTTGAATCCCATATATTTTACCTTATGATCTGCATACTCTTTCTCCCTAATTTGAGTAACCAATAACTTAATTTGAATGTATCTTATCTTTTCTTAAGCCTCTCTCACCAAGTTAGTGCCTAAAGGCTTAATATCCCAGTCTCAAATGACCCAATATGTCACCTACACTTTCTTTCATAAAGTACCTCAAATGGTGTTAGATCAATGTTGAAGTGATACTTGTTATTGTATGGAAACACACACAATAATAAAAACTTATCCCAATAACTACCAAAGTCAATAAAACAAGCTCTTAATATTTTCTCTAGAACCTGAATCATTCTCTCCAACCACCCATCAGTTTGAGGATAAAAAGTTGTGATAAAGGTAAGCTTAGTGCACAACTCCTCATGCAACTTGTCCCAAAATTTAGAAGTATACTTCATATATCTATTTGAAATGGTGGTGAGGGCTACCCCATGAATTCTCACAATCTCTTTAACATAAATCTTTGCCAGCTATTGGAAGCTATAGTCTACCCAAACTAGAAATAAGTGAACTGACTTTACCAACCAATCCATGGTCACCTAAATGGGATCATATTTTCCTAAGGTCTTAGGAAGACCCATCACGGAATTTATAGTAATATGCTCTTATTTCCATATATGTATAGGCATTCTCTAAAGCAATCCTCGCACGCCTTTGGTGTTCATACTTCATCTTATGACAATTGTGACACTTGGACATATAATCCACTACGTCTCTCTTTATCTCGATCCACCAATAAAGTTATCACAAGATTTGGTACATATTAATTATACCCAAATGAATAGGATAATACGAACCATGGGCCTCTAAAAGTACATCATGAATAAATTCATCAACCCAAGGAACACATAACCTTCTCTTAAACCTAAACACCCCACTCTTGTCAAGAGTGGCATCTATCACCTCCCCATGCACCACTTTATTTTGGAACATATTCAACTTCTTATTCTCAAATTGTTTTTCCTTAATCTGATCCAAGAATGTTGAATTCACCTCAACACTAGCCAACACTTTAACCCTATATAAAACCCTAAATATATACTCTGAGAAAATAGAGTTTGAAACTCTCTAGCCAAAGGTTTCTTGGACACCCTCAAGAGGACAAACTACCCATACATAGAGATTCTCGACTCAATGCGTCTGCCACCACATTGGCCTTAGTCAAATAGTACTGAATAATAACATCATAATATTTTAATGACTCCATTCATCTCTACTGCCTTAGATTCAAATCCCTCAGGGTAAACATATTTTGTAGGCTACGGTTATTTGTGAAAACCTCATACTTGACACTATAAAGATAGTATCTCTAAATCTTTAACGCAAACATCACTGCTGCTAACTCCAAGTCATGGGTTGGTAGTTTTTCTCCTGAGGATTTAAATGCCTTAAAGATTAAGAAGCAATATTCCTATCCTACATCAACACAACACCCAAGACCAAAAGTGAAATATCATAAAACATTATAAAATTCTTTCCTTCAATCGGTAAAGAAAGAATAGGAGTTGTAGTCAAGAGTTACTTGAGCTTTTGGAAGCTCTCTTCACATTGATATAACCAAATTATACAAGCCAAATCATATTAAACTTTCAAGGACTATAATCCAAGGTCGATATAAAGGAACCCAAGACTTTTAAGGACTTAATCCAAGGCCGACACAAAGAGAACCAAGCCATGGTCTTCTATAGAAAGAAATTATATGTTTGGAAAACCTTTTTTAAGCTCTAAAGAACTCAGCATTATGTGTGGGGGATATCTTAGAGTTGGGAGCCAAATTTATCCCAAGACTTCAACAAGAAAGGAAGCCCGAGAACTATAAACACTTTGATGATTATTAATGAAGTTAGATGTGTTCCAAGACATCTTGATACCATTTAAGGAGTGTTTTAGAGGGCCAAACGCATACAAGGAGGACTGAGGTCCATCAAAAAGGTCGCTGAAGGGTAAAATAAAGCCTAGAAGCTTCAAAACTAACCTGCAAAGTCACCTTCACTTGCAGTGGATAACTAATGCCCACAAATGACTCCAGAACCCCTTATATGTGCCAATAGATGGACATCTATGTGAACATGTGGTCCAAAGCGGCCAAATTACTTATTTCATTGAAATTGGGTCAGTTTTGGGCCCATTTATGTAATATATATCCCATGGCTATAAATACTAGGTCCTTAATCTTATGTCCTTAGTTTTGCATAAAAGTTGACTTTTTGTGTCTCCTTATGGAGCATGAGTGCTTGGAAAATCTTTGGTTTATTCCTTGTTGGAAATGTTGGTTGATCGGGTGATTGATTATCCTTTCAGTCTCATAAGAGTTTAGGTGCTTGTTGATAATATTAAGGAAGGTAGTTGGATATAATATATATATTTCATTTGTCCTTTTTTTTATCCTCTTCTATCTATCTACTATCTCTATTCCCTATTCTTTACTTTTTCATATTTTTTATTCTATCATTTCTTTACTTTTCCCACATGATTTCTCTTTTTTCATTTTTTGTACTATCAATTGGTATCAGATCCAAGCTTGAGAACATTCCCACAAACTCAGTCTTGAGTTGTTATCTTTTGCAAAAATATGTCAGATAAAACATTTTCAAGAAAACTCCAAAGAAGAATTTTGTGTTTTGAGTCATTTTTGTTATTTCAATAGTAGAATTGTTCCCTCTAGTGTTATTAGAGTCAGAATCTTTAGTTACTTTTGGTCTTGATTGAGTAGATTTGAGAAAAACCTCTTGTTGAACTTGGATTTGAATAAAGTGAATTCTTAGATCTACAAACTTTGATTTGGAATTTAAGGTTTAAATTGTCAAAAAAGTGTTCTCTACTTTGACATAAAATTAAGTTTAAAAGCTGGTGTATTTTGGAGAAGCTTTGAAAATCCAACATTTTGGAGTTTCAAGCTTAAATAAAGTGCAAATGGGTTAAAAATTCTTGAAATTTTGGTGAATATTTGAAGATAAATGATGGTTGTAAAGTGTTCCTCAGATGAAAGGAGTCTACATTCAAAATTTCATGCAATCCAGGTCAAAATGAAAAAGTTGGAAAATTTTGGTGTCTTTGTGTTCTTCAAGAGATTCATATCTTCAAGGTGTATATTCAACAAAAAGGTGGTGTTTTATACAAGAAAGATAAATAAAAAGGAATAAAAGTTATTTGTAAAAAGTAATATCCAACAAACAAGGGAATATTCTTGAAAATGGTGTACACAAGTGCCCACGGAAGGATAAAATTCTAAGTACAAGTTGAGCTGGAACTGGCTATCTGTGTCAGGCACCTGTTCACGCAGTTCATGACCTGCACACATTAGTGACCAACACAGGTCATTCCAGATTAATTGAAAGGTGAACTGCGAAGGCCACATATTCGAGTAGATTCCATATGCAGCCACATCTCACCAAGACGATATTGATTTTTGTTTAGGTTCCAACTTTCTTATTCCTTTTCTTGATTATTAATCTCTTTTCTTGATTCTTAAACACTAATACTAGTAATTAATTTTTTAGTTGATTAATTAGTTTTCGAGTCTGTTTTCTTTCTTTGTCTATTTCTTGTGTTTTTTTTTGTTTCCTTATTATTTCTTTGTTCAAGTACTTAGTTGTTTTGAGTTGTTAATCCTTATAATAAACAAGAATCTATTCCTATCAAGAATATCAATCAACACTTTATCTCTAACCAAAGTATAACAAGCCTTCAACATTATCACTCCAATTATGAGGCATATAAAGGTGTGATTCTCTTGAGTGTTGGTGAGGAGCTTTGCTATTAACCTTGTTTGTTCATTTTATAGGTACTTGTAGTTATAAGGGGGTATGTATTTGATAGCCTTGGATACATGTGACTACTACATAAGAGTCTATGATTGTAGTAATGAGTACTATGGCTATTATGGAGATGACACCTATGTAGACTATGAATATAGCCATGATCAAGAGTCGTTTCGGGATGAGAGTTACTAGTACAAAGGAGAAAATGATGAATATAGATCTTATGGTGAATATAGAGAGAATGATGATCCTATTGATGGTTCTTATGAATTTGATAGGGCTTGTGAAGAGCCATCAGCTTCCCACTCCAAGAATGAATATGATGAGAGTTATACCACTTACTCCTATGCACCTTGTCCAACCTATAGAGGAAACCAGGGAAATAGTGATCGCCCTAGAACCTCTTATACTTCTTATTCTAATGCTCAAACATTTAGAAATAGGAACCAAGGTGGATATTAATGGTATAGTAAGAGTCATGATTTTCCTTGAGCACCCCTTCCTATTTTTAAAGGAGAATAAAATCCTAAGGCTTATCTTGATTAGGAATGGAAATTTGATAGGTTTTTCAAGATTTATGACATAAGCAAGGTTGAACAAGCCACATATGTCATTAGGAACTTTCAAGGTCAAGTGTTGAGATGATGAGAACTTACAAAAGAATCCACCGAGTGTGGAGCGCCTTGAAGAGATACATGAAGGCCATCTATATGTAGAAGGGTATAAGAAACTCTATAATGTTAATTCGAGAAGGCTAGCCTTCAAACAAGAGGTGGAAATTTATGGGATTTAGGAATTCATGTGTGTTCTAGACAACTGGTGTTATGAAAACTACATCGCTCTTTATACGATGGAGTATTTAGGGATACCTTAAGTCCAAAGTGTTATCCCTATACCATGGAGGGATACTAAGTTACTAAAAGAGTGAAGGTTCCATATACTTGGCGTGGAATTTATAAGGAGGTTTGGTGTGATGTATTGCCTATGGACTTTGGTCATTTACGTTTGAGCACCAATTGGTTCAAAGAAAATAGAATTACAAATAAGCCCAATTGTCTCAATAATGTAGCAAGCCAAGCGAGAAATCATATCTTTCCACCTACCTTTCCCAAGTCAAATAAATGTGCCCACTTACTCCAAGTCTAATGAAAATGAGAGATAAAAGATTGAGACGAGTAAGGGAGAGGTTTACCATAAACCCAATCTAAATTTATTTGTCCTTCTCTTAGTAAGGACATGTGTGTAGGTACAATCATAGAACAAGCATCGAAAAGTAATATTACCCTTGAAGATTTGATGAGGGAAATCTTAGAATTTTCCAAAGCTTGCAAGGGACTTTCATCCCAAGGTAAAAAATAATCTACTCATGTACTTCACAGTAACAAAGCTAAATCTTATACTTTAGTAAATGTGAATGGTCCTTGTGAGACTAGCAGCCAATTAAGTGTGAGTAATAACTTAACTTCATATGAGACTAATGATTTTTTGCCTTATGATGATACTATAAAATTTGAGAGAGTGGATACACTAGTTGATCATATTGATGACCAAGTTGATCCTTCTTGTAAGATCGATTTGTGTCCACCTAGTGTTAAACTCATTGTGTTAAATGATAGTACATTATCGTGCGAACATATATTGATCAAATTGCTTGAGAAATTAGTCCACTGTTTGAGGATGTTTGTGATGTGGTTAATGAACATAAATATAGTGGTATTGTTGATACTATTGATAAATTGAATAGTAGTGAACCTTTGAGGAAGCCTTTAAATAAAGATCCTATTGTTTGCTTTTCTCATAGGGATGATCATGTGTTTGACACTTCTTTGAAACTTGATAATTGACTTCTTGAGAGTGAATTTATAAATTCTAATCCTCCTTCTTAGATTGATCCTTCTATCTTCAAGTACAGTATCTTGTTTAAAGATAATGTAATCACTCCTAGTGAGTTACCTAGTGGTGTGAATCATGTTAATGATGTGGATCATCTAGGGGGCTATACCCTATAAGAGAACCCACTATGGCGTGCTACATTTCTCCCAAAGATGAAAATCTCTTCTTGGAAGATGAGAGTACTCTTATGAGAAAGGAATGTGAGGAAATGAAAAGTGATCTTTATGTACCCATTGTTTATTCTTCTTTGAGTGTTCCAATTCTTGAGCATACTCTTGGAAATATTCTTTCACATAGTAGTGAGCATGCACTCAAAGAAACCTTAGATGAAATCAATTTTTGTGACACCCTTTTTTACCCTCTATTTGCCTTTGATGATACTTATACTACTGTGGAGGGTATAACTCTTTGTATTGGTGGTACCAATTGAGGAGACGAGTGTTGCCTAAACCCATGTATATGGTAACTCTATCCATTTGACCCCGGTGACTATTAGAAATGTGATGGCTCTTATACACCCCGCTTGGTGTTTGGTCAAGATGCAAGCAAGCTTTGTTTATAGTTGTTGATACTCATCCCCATTACGGAGAGTCTTTCTTAAAGATTTCTAATCTACTTGAGATACCAAAGTTGAGTAAGGGAAATATCTCCAACAAAAATAAATGTTTTAAAGGGTTATGTGCTTATTGAGACATAGGACCAATGTGAGCCTTCATGAGTGGTTGATTGATTTCTATGGTTCCTTTAGCTTTCCCCTTTGTCCAAGTCTATTGAGTGGCCAAGTAGTTTTCATTTTTTAGGGTTACACACCCATAATTAGTCATTTTGACACTTGATTATATGTTAAGTGTGTTCCTCCTTGGCTTGGTGAAAGGTTTACTTTTACTAATCCTAACCCTCATGTCATGAGTATATTGTTTTTTCCTATTACCCATATTGTTTTGCAAGGTTTGGATTCGAGGTCGAATCATTTTCAAGAAGGGAAGGATGATTCAAACCAAATCAGCATTGAACTTTCAAGGACTATAATCCAAGGCCAGCACAAAAAGACCCAAGACTTTCAAGGACTATAATCTAAGGCCGACATAAAGGTACCTAAGCTATGGTCATCGATAGGAGACAAGGATATATTTGGGGAACCCTTTTTAAGCTCCCAAGAGCTCAACAACCATGTATGGAGGATAGCTTAGAGCTAGAAGCCAATTTCATCCCAAGACTTTAACAAAGAAGTAAGCTCGATTGCCCACTTAAGGAGTCTTTTAGATTGCCCAATTCATATAAGAAGGACCGAAGGCATATAAGAAGGACCGAGGGCCATTAAAGAGGTAGTTGGCGGGTAACATGGAGCTCGAAAGCCTTCTGAAGTGAACTGCAAATTCACCTATGCCCATAGATGGATCATGCACCCTTCATATGCACCAACAGATGGCCATCTAATGGGCATCTTTTCCAAAGCGACCAATTTGCTTATTTTGCTGAAAATGGGTCACTTTTGGTCCCATATATATAATAAATAGCCCATGGCTATAAATACTAGTTCCTTTATCTTAATACTTAGTTTTGGATGATATTTGATTTTGTATGACTCCTTATGCAGCATGAGTTCTTGGAAAAGCATTTTTTGATTACTTGTTAGAAACGTTAGTTGATCGGGTGATTGCTTACCCTTTCTATCTCGTAAGAGTTTAGGCGCTTGTTGATAATCTTAAGGAAGGTCGTTGGATTTAATATATCCTTTGGTTGTCCTTTTTTTATCCTTTTGTGTCTATCTATCTATCTTTATTCCCTATCCTTTACTTTTCCGTATCTTCTATATCATTTTCTTAGTTTTCGCACTTGATTTCTCATTTCCAATTTGTGGGCTATCACCAAACAAATTACCCTTCCTTCTGCGTCAACCCTGTCAAATGTGTTGTAATTGATGCAAAGTTCTTGACAAATTTGCGGTAATAACTAGCAAGACCCACAAAGCTCCTTACCTCGGTCACTGAACTAGGTTGGATCCAACTACCTCAATTTTCTGAGGGTCCCCCCTTTTCAGAAACAACGTGGCCCTAAAAGTGAAATGGAAGACAACCATAACTCACACTTCAAAAATTTGGCAAATAATTGTTCCTCACTTAGAATCTCCAACACTATGCAAAAGTGACATAAATGCTCCTTCTTAATTTTGAAGTAAACTAAAATGTCATCAATAAACACAACAACAAAATAATCCGAGAACTATTTAAAGATACCATTCATCAAGCTCATAAATATTACAGGCGCATTATTTAGCTCGAAGGACATCACCAAAAACTCATGATGACCATAACAAGTTCTAAAAGGTGTCTTTGGTATTTCCTTCAATCGGGTTAACCGACCGTAAGGCAATTTTAGAAAACCCTATTGCACCGTGTAATAGATCAAACAAATCATTTATACGAGGAAAAGAATTAGTTTCTAATGGTAACCATTTTCAACTTTCTATAATCAATACACATCCTCATATTAGCAGCCTTTTTTTTAACAAATAGGATTGGACCACCCAAGGTAAAGCACTTGGAGGAATAAACCCTTTGTCAAGTAGTTCCCTGCAATTGAGTTTTGAGTTTCCTCAACTTGCTGGAGCTATTTGATAGGAGGGAATGGATATAGGGTGAGTACTCAGCTCTCTGTCAATACAGAAATCAATATCTCTATCTGGAGGTATACTCGGTAAGTTTGAAACCACATGCTGAACTTGAAAATCATCAAAATTGACTCTATAAAAGGGGACTCCATACTCACATCTCATTGATGCTCTAAAAATACTGAACACCCCTTCCCTACTAACCTTTTGCCCAAAAAATGCTAGAAATTTCATCGGTTTGGCCTTATACACTCCCTCTCATTCTAGTTTATCTGTTCTTGGCATCGCTAGAGTCATTGTCTTAGTATTACAGTTTAAGACAACATGACATGAAAATAACCAGGTCATATCCAAAATTACATTCATAGTCCAGTATATCCAAAATAATCAAATCTACATAAGTCTAAAAACCCATAAACAACACAGAACAAGAATGATAAATATGAGTTACTACCACAAACTTAACAACCGGAGTAGATACATAAACATGATAGTCAAGTACATCACACACAAAATTTAGAGCCACCACAAATTGGATAGATACATAAGAATAAGTAGACCATGGATCAAATAAAACAAAAGCGATCCAATTATAAAAGAAAAATGGTACCTGTGATCAGAGCATGAGAATCCTCGGCATCAATCTTTCTTGGAATGCATAAAAGTGAGCCCGATCATCAATCTGAGCTAACTTCTTCCTTGTTTGTGCTCCTCCAACTGTGTCACTATTTCTTTGACTGCCTTCCTGATTTCTATGTCTACCATGTGGACAACCCCTACCATTGCCTACTCCATTTCTTCCTAATAGAACTATAGATCGAGTCTATTATTATGCCTACGCATTTTTCTGTCTCAAAGGACACTCCTTCTTAAAGTGACCTACAACACTACAATAGTAGCATCTCAGCTCAGGAGATTGTCGACGGTTAAAAGAGTAAGAATATCGTTGGCTTCTAATAACTTGCGACTGAGAAGACACCTTAGCTGGACCCACAATAGAAGTTGGCTATGCTGACTGAATTATACGAGCTAAGTAAGCCTGCTGACTATGTCCCGTAGAGAAAGATTTGCTAAAATTTCAAACATTGTGGGATTTATTATATAACATCTTAGCCTAATCCACTTACATCACCCCTTCTAACTTCTTCACATAATCTGACACCTTATTGGACCCCTTCCCTACAAAAGTCATGCGTACAGACAAGACCTGAAGAGCACAATTCAAACCCTTGACATAACATTGAATCCTCTCTTCCTCAATAACCAACAGTTGAGTAGCGTAGTGAGACAAAGCATGGAACGTAGCCTCATAAGCCTCAACTGGCATATTACCCTATTCCAATGCCAAGAAATCATCTTTCTTGCTGCCGTGGAGGGCTCGTGGCACATATTTCTTAAAGAACAAAGCATGTAACTGCACTCAATTCAATGAATATAAAATTGATAACCAAAATTCTACATACAACCTCCACCATTACTTAGCATCCTTCTTCAATACAAAGGTCACGAACTCAACTCCATGTTGTTACACAATATCCATTATATGTAATCTCTCATAACAATCGACGATGAACTCAAAGCATCCTCAGACTTAGTACCCTAGAATGTTGGAGGTTTTATCTTCAAGAATTTGGTCAACAGATCATATTTTGTACCAGTCATAACAGAACCAGAAACTGGATGGGGAAAAACATCGGTCCCTGAAGCCTCGTCTATTCTAGAAGCCAGAGCAATAGTATGATAAACACCTAGATCCTGAACAACCAACATAGTAGGGGTGGCTCCAATATCGGCCAACCTAATTAGAAAAGCTAACACCTGTTGAACAACCTCAGCAGACATAAGGGGCAAGGCTGTAATCCCAGTTGGTTCTGCCACTTCGGTCTCTATTATCTTCTTCTCTACTACCTCCATCACCTCCAAATAATCCTCAGGTGGGGGAGGTGATACTGACCTTTCATAGGCCGGCTAGCCACTGCTTGAGTTCCACCTCTGGAAGGTGTGGATCGTCTGCTCATTCTCCTACTTCTTTATCTCGCTCATCCTCTTTCCCTTACGATTGGATCGACAGCTGGAGCAGCTGGTGTCGGGGCTGTTGTTTGGGTTCTTCTGACCTATAGTCACTATCTATGAAAAAATGAGTAAAGAAAATTAGATATCAATTTAGATCACCAGATTGACATTAAGTTATAGCACGAAAGAAGAAAGAATGATGATTTTCCAAAAATCCTACAAACTTTAGAAGAAAAGTACAGAAATCTCTGTAAATTTCATGCGACTATACCAGATCCATTTTGGTACAATTAGATCGACAAACCTAGACATTGATGCTAACTTTGTGATGACCCAATTAGACATTAGTGACACCCACTCCATTCTCTAGTGGGAGAACCAATAACCCCAAAAGTATTTGCCAGCACTTGGAGAAATAAAAGAAACTATCTCATTCATAGTTTAAGAATCCACCAATCTAACAACTTAAGGCAATGCATAAATAAATACTAAAAGAAAAACACCCCTAGAATTCGAAAGTTGATGTTAACTAAACATACTAAGAATATCAAGAAGAGGACGTAACCCTAAAACTAAAAGAAAGTGCATAATATCCAAAATAAAGGACCATGACATAAAGTAAAGATTATATGGTAGCCGAATAAGCTGATCAACCCTAAAATTTGAATCACTCGCTAGAATTACAATTGAGGTCTTGTGGAGCCATTGAAATTTGCACTACACTCAAAAAAAGTAAGAACAGTATAGCATCAACACACAAGAATAACAATGTGCTAGTAGGGTCATTTGGACAACCCAACATGAGAATGTGAACGCTTAACTAAAATGTAGTACAAGTAGTTAATCCATGCTTATTCTAACTACAATTAACACAAGAAGTATCACTTAAGCAGTTTAGGAATACAAGCAATAATTCAAGCCATTTATCACTAAGTCAAGTAAGTCAAGCCAAGTCAAAACAAGTTAAGTAATAATCAAACATACAAATATATTTCCCCAATTCACTTAAGGAACAGTCAAACCCACTTGAACCTAGTACATCCACGCTATGGGTATATGATTACCCTCTAATCATAACCTGTAGGGGATAAATTTTTTCAATGTACCAAAACCCCAGACATAAGTGTTTGCCAACTTTATTCTGCCAATAAGTCGAGAATATGTTAAAATACCAAAGCATTCCTCATTTAAACATAAGGTAGGTCAAAATCATACAATAAGGTATTACCACTAAATTTGACCACACCAAATAACATGTACTAACAAGGCATACTAATAAGTAGTTAACATGTACATATATTAGAAATTAGATTAAACTACAATATCATTACCTACCTCAAACCAAGATTGCACAACTCCACCAAGCCTCTACGAAGCCAAAGCCTTGCCCTTTCATGCAATTTCCGCTTAATTTCGGTCTAGAAAATGCATACAAACACTTGTGAGTGAAATTACCTACCACGTCAGGGATTGTAACTCACACCTAGCCCCAAGGCCAAGTTTATGATCATTCCCTCCCTGTTCTAGGGCTTTTCGCCCTTAATTCACCTAAAACTAGTAACTCCATTAATAATTTACTGAATTAATGATATGCAAGATTAAACAAACAATAATCAATCCAAATTCATTGATTTTATACTCAATTTACCCTCTCGCACTAGAATACCAATAAATTTAGCCCTTAACCCTTTTTGAACTATGTAAACTAGAAATTATAAGGCTAGATTATTGATTTACTAATTAACGAGGATGAATTCCTTACCTTAACAATGAAATATGTTGAAAAACTACTAATTTTTGTCATTGTTGACGCCCCAAATATTTTTTCAAAAAATAATTATTTTTGGGTGTTTTGAAATAAAATAACAATTTATGTCGCTATAGTGGCATATGTCGCTATAGCGATATAGTTGATCTAACGGCCTTGACCATGTTGATCAGTTGTCATAGCGGATATTTTTTTACTTTTGAGCATGGCGCTATAGTGACATACACATTACCATAGAGACATCAACGAGACAGAGAGTCCATCTTCCTCCAAAAATATCCTTTTTCACAACATACCTTAATTCAAGATATTCCAAATAATACTCTTTACTCTAAGATCAATGTGATACCCCGTACTTTTTCCTAGCTCAGTTTAGCTCCTAGTATGTTAAGAGACAACTTCAAAAGTGTATATCTCTATATACGAGTAGAATTTTCCAACTCTAGACCCACCAAACTGTAGATAATTGGATTAGCTTTCCATCGATATCAATTTTGCCTTAATCTAATACTCGGTTGAGAAGTTGTGAATTTTCATCCTTGTGCCCAAAATTAATTTTAAAGTTGAATTTTATTTTCAGTCTAGGGTTTATACCCACTCTTTACTATTTGAAGATCATGAATTACAATTGTATTAGATGTTGAATTGCATGTCTAATTTCGTATTTTTATGCGTATTGTTGAAATTTCCAGATTTTGAATTCAATTATCAATTATTTCATTATCAAGCATAAACTTTATGATGATTTGACATGAATTTGATGCATGGATTGTTAAGCTCTAGTTTAACGTTGATATTTTAAGAATGACAATGCTTTAAGCATCCTATAATTAGTTATCTTCGTATTTTTATAAAGATTTGATCTTTGATCCTCAGTTAAGATATGGAATCTACTTTACAGTTTTATTACAGTTTACAGAAAACAGATTTAGCTTTGCTTATAATTTGAAATAGATAGATGCATAATTAGTTTTCATTATAAACCCTTATGCTAGTTTTAAATATGGATTTCCAATAGAATGAGCACACATATTAAAGGGAGTAGTATTTAGCACCGAGTTAGGTATGTTCTTATGCCCCTGAACTACGAGCCAACGTAGGTTCAAATTATCAGATTATTCCCATTTTTATATGGATGACAGTTACAGATGTGATCACTTAGATTAGGTTATACTCTGTGGCAAGAGTATGACACCTTTCCCCAACATGAGATTTTTCCATAAGGGAACTAGATGTTGGACTTCATATTAGCTCACATGGTTTATGTCTGTTAGAAGAACCTCCCTACAGTCTACAGAAAAGAGTAAAGAATAACAGAAAAGCTTTTAGAAACTAGGTGTAAAGGCTCACAGTTTTATTTAGACCTTGCTTTACGTAAGACATTAGCTACTAGATTTCAGTTTTTAGTTTACAAATATAAAAGTGATCCTTTCTACAATAAGACCACATGATTTAAAGATACAATACCAACACAACTTTTAGAACTAAGTGTTATGACTCAAAGAATTATACAGTATGTTTTATCACTCATGATTCATGATTTTCTTTTTTAGCTTTCAATTATTCCAGCCAACGTGAGTCATTTATACTTAGCATGCATTACTTTACAAGTTTATACGACCATTGAGATATTATTTTACTTATACATTCACCCCCATATTCTCAGCACATTCCAGAAGTACTGATCCACATATACATGTATGCGATACACTGTCTCATAATGTAGGTTCAGATGCTCAGTTTTAGCAGCGTGAGTGATTTCGAGCATCTCCATCTATATCCCGACAGTTGGTGAGTCCTCATGGTTCGGGGACCCAGTCATTCAGATTTTCTAGTTTATTACAGTAGTTGATTCAATATCTTCAGCCAGTTTGAGTTAGTTGGGGACTTGTCCTAGTGGCTCCCTAGTTAGTAGTAGTAAAGGCTTGTCAGACTGCTAGACATAGTTCAGATTTTCAGTATTTCTTTACCAGACTTTGAGTTTAATATTTTCAGATATTATGTTCAGATGATTTCATCTTAGATCAGACAGACTTTTGCATTGATATTATGTTCATATTTCTCTATTTATGAGTATCCAGATTTAGTAGAAGGCTTATAGGATTAGCTTGAGGCTACTCGTAGTCTTGAGCACCGTGTGACGTCTCGGGATCCATTTTTAGGGCGTCACAATCAATTTCGGGAGTTCTACTTATCCAAATTTTATTTCTTAAAATTCTACGAGTTTCTTATTATCTTAGCTAACTAGGGATCAAATCAAACACCGTCATACATACCCGAATTATTCAAATTTCTTCTAAAACTACCCTAGTCTAAAATTTGTAACTTCAAATCTTAGAAGATTTTTAGCATAAAATTTTAGATGAAAGACTTATATGTAACGAAGGACAAGGTCGTTACACATGGTCTTCTAAATAATATGACATGATTCAGTCATTGATAACCCTATATTCAAAATTCACACTAAAGAAAGGAAGTGGAACCATACTCAAATAGTTGATGCTCCGAGCTTTCCCTTGGCAAGAATTCATAGACTAAAGTCTAACAACGCAAGAGTAAGAAAAAAAATCTTTCAAAAAGAAAAAGAACAATAACTAATTCAATGATTATGATAATAGTGTCTTACAGTATCAACCTTAAAAGTGATACATACTGTCGGTATAGATAACAAATGCGCATAAAAACAATTGAATACCTTTAAAAGGGAAAAAACTTTTCATTAACAAAAATAGAACCACCATTCTCAAAATAAATAGTTGAAAAAGAAAAGAGATAAAACTTTAGTTTTGCAGCGAGATAACCTTTTAATTTTTATGGTGAAAAAGTTCATTGTCAATTGTTGATTATGTATAATCTATATCTATATCTATATCTATATCTATATCTATAATACATTGAAAGTGTGAAGACCCTTAGAAAAGTGATTTGAACTTTTTGCCCTTCATTAAAAAACTTCATAATGGACAAAATTATCTTTTTACCTATTTTTTTAATTATTAATTAATTATTAAAAATTTAAAGAGTCCTAAAAACATCGAAAAGGCAAAATATATGGTAAATTAAAAATATTACTCAACTTGAGTTCTTTTCAAAGTCATATTAATTAATCGTACTTTAAAAATACTTATTTTTGGAGTTTATGGACTTTCTAATCAAGGAAAGTTTAAAACAAAATTTTGATTTTTAATAAATATTAATGATCACATTTTTTTCCAAGTTTAAGAGTTTTTCCTTTTTATTAGGATTTGCTCAAATTTTCTACCATAATTAAAGTTTTTTCTTATGAAAAATATTTTTTTAAAAAAATATTTCCTTCATATTTGATTAATCCTTTTTTAGAGGAAACAAATTTGGACTTTTATAAATTGAGAATTCTTTGTTACTACAAATAATACTAGGGTTGTGCAAAAGCCGAACCGACCGATAAACCAAACCGATAAAAATGTTATTGGTTTATTGTTATTGGGTTAACGGTTTTTTAATGGTTTTATAAAAAAAAAATTATTGGGTTATTGGTTCGGTTCAATTTTTTCTTATTGAGTTATTGGATAATATATATATATATATATATATATGGTTTATATTAGATATTTCTCTTAATTTCTCTTTAATCTCTACAAATTAACAAACCTATTATTTCAATTATACAAACTCTTAATTTCTCCTAACAACATTTAGTTCAAACTTGAAGATTCTTGTAAATTAAAACACATTATGTAGGATTTTTTCTTTGCAACTAAGATTCGATTATTTTTCATGTTAGTTACTCCTATTTCTATTTTATGAGTATTTTCTTATCGGTTAAACCGAAAATCAAATCGTTAAGGACTAAAAACTGATAAACCAAAAATCGATTAAAAATATCTTATTGGTTTAGCATATTTAAAAATCAAAAATCGATAAACCGAACCGGTAATATGTAAAACCAAACAGAACCGACTGATGCACACCCCTAGACAAATACAATAGCATCCACAAGTAAAGAATTTTGTTTTGGAGAGATTATTCTCTCTAAGTTTTATGTTTAGTTTTTTGATATGTGTAGGTCACTTGACTAAAGCATATCAAATCTTATAATGTTTTTATTATAATTTTCTTTGTAATCTTATTTTGTGAATATTTGTAATGTAAGCGCCACATAACGTCATGTTATTTCAACTTCAAATTCAATAATTTTCTAGGTTTATGAATATATTTTTGATCTTAGAACTTTATGAATTAGAGTTGTAATTTTTTGAATGGATCTTCAATTTTGTGATTTTCAGATTTGTTTTCTTATGAACAAATTTATATGTGCTTGCCTCTTGGTTAATACAACGATTGAAATTTTTCATAGGTGTGGGCATGTATTAAATTATAGCGTATGTTAATACCTCATGCAAAGGATTATGAGGCCAATTTTTGACTTTTTCTTTTTACGGGTTAGAAAAATTTCCTGTTAGTTTGAGTTTAAATTGTTAAGTTGCTACTCAATTAATCATATTCATCATTTACATGAAATTTCTATGTTAAAGCACGCATCAAAAAATTTAATCTAACTAATAAAAAAGATTTAGATAAAAAATTAATTAATTATAAAGTCCTAGATTAACTAACGTGAAAGACACTGTGGTTACATAATGCATTAAATTAAGTATATATTTGAAAATACCGTAGGTCCAAGGATGAGTGATTGGATTAAAATAAATCTAACAAACAGAATGAGGTTTAACTTCTAGTACTTTTAAAACCTAAAGAATGTAATTTTGTTCTAAAAGTATTTTTGAGAAAAATACATTTAAAACACTTTTAAAACTTGGTGAAATACTAATAGCTGCTTCAAAGTGATTTCTAAATTTATTGGTTAAATACAAACTTTTTCTTGCCAAAAGATAGACAGCGAAGTGATTTATAAAATTGAACTCACTGAAATAAAGTACACGAGCGGAGCTCATATATTAAAAGTGTGAAGGACCTTAAAAATGTTGATTTTAAGAAGATTTAAAAGTTTTAAAAATAAATATAAAAGAGTTAGAATAAGAAAAATTTAAGAAGTACCAAATTTTAAAAATTTTAAGTTTGTAATAAGAATGTAGTCAATGATTTTGTAAAATTTGACTTTAAAAACAAGAAAAGATTTTAAATATAGAAAAAAACGTACCACCAATATGGTTCAAATTGATGTGTCTCTCTTAGCCTCTTTTAATGAAGGGCAAGGGAAAGAGGTACTACATGGCAAACGCAAAAGTGATGATCAATCAACCACTTGAAACTTCTGGTGGTAAAATATATATGTGTTTAAACTAAAATATATGTTTATGTTTGCATTATGTATACCTATAATCTATAATATATTAAAAGTGTGAAGACTCTTAGAAAAGTGATTCAAACTTTTTGCCCTTCATTAAAATCTCTCCTTTAGACAAAATCGTCTTTTTGTCCTTTTCCTCCAATTATTGTTTAATTAACTTTATAATATTGATTATAATCTTGTAAAATTTAGGAGTCCTAAATTATATGGTAAGGGAAAAAAATATAGGGAGAATTAGTGTTGGTGGGTCTTTTTTTCTTGGGTAAGTGAAAAAGAAGTCCTAAAATATATGTTAATAAATAAAAAGCCCTAAGAAAATCTTTAAATATATGATGCAGAGACGTTGAAAGATCATAATTATGCATAGGTTTGTTAGGTAAAAAAATTCTGTTTTTCTTTCAATATTTATATAACTAGTATAAGTACCAGCGCGATGCGTAAGATATCTTTTTTACGAATATCATTAAAAAAAATAGTAACTTATTCATTTGAACTAATAAACTGTTTAAAAATTTTAATTACGTCACTTTCTTGTTTTTAAATAAAAAAAGTGGTCATTTAGTACATTTATTAATTATTAAAAATAAAATGAAGAAAAGTTGGATCCGGCAATGACCCAAGCCCAAATAATCTAAAAAGACAAATCTTAGAAGTCAAAAGTTATCTGCCATTGATTTTTTTGTTTGAACTATCATCATTTATCTACTCAATTAGGTGTGTTTAAATACATAAATATTGATAATTCAGGTAAGATAATCATATATGACGATAATTCAGATTGAAAAAAAATCCGCTATTATTAGAATGTGAAACTTGTGAAAAAAGGTGCAATTTGATTTTGCTTTTGATCATTATCAAAAACAAACAAACAAAAACAAAAATAATTTGATTTTCATTATGTCACACAAACATTCACGTCAAGAAAATACAAAATAAAAAAAGCTAATGCACAGCTTGATCACTTTATGATCACCATATTTTAATTTTAAATACCTTTCAAACCCTCCTTTTTTTAGGTAAAAAGTATTGATTTGAAGTTTATCAGATTTTATAACTATAATAATAATTGAATTTATAGATATGTAATGGATTTTTTTAATATATACAAAGTTTGGATAAGAGTTATTGAGTTTACGTAAATTCATAATCAACCCTCTATATCTCCCTCTGAATGTACATCAACTAAATTTAAGCATAAGATATGTACCTTTTATACTCAGATTTTCCATGTATACACACAACGAACGTTGATAAGTATTTATTCATTTATCATGTGTTTATAACTATTATTCTTCTTTTTTTAAACATTATTGATATATATATATATATACACACACACAACTTTATTCTAAATTTACAAATCTTGATTTTAGTTTACTTTGCAAAATCAAAAAGAAAAAAAATTAACTTTGTTCTAGTTGAATTTTCTTTTGAAAGCATGCTGAAAATGAATAGAAAATACTTCTAGAGGCTTGAAATATAGATGCATTATTTTCCAACTAATTAATCATCCCAATCTAATTTTTTTTAATTAAAAATCCAAACACCTAATAGTAAATAAACCATATAGTAATTAACTACTACTAATTAATTCGCCTATTTGAATTCAATGCATAATGCATAATAATTCGAAAATAAAAAAGAAAATTTTAATGAAAAAATGTGCCTACTATAAAGAATATGTATGTCTTTCTCTATAAATTTAATATTTAGAAAAATAATATATTTGAATATTTGGCTGTTTTCCCGTCCTTTTCAAGAGTCAATGGATAGGGTCGTTTGGTAGAGTGTATAAGAATAATGCAAAATATGGTGTATTAGTAATGCTTGTATTAGTAATGCTTGTATTAGTTATGCTTGCATTGGTTATACATGTATTTTTCTTATGCAGTGTTTGGTTCAATGTATTAATAAAAATCATGAATTACATAATTTCTAAAAAAAAAATTTTTTTTTTACATAATACCCTCAATATATATGTTGGAAAGGATGAGGAATTTTTTTTGAGGGGTGATAGGGTATTTAAGCATGTTAATGCATGCATTAGATCCATTGCATTACTAATGCCATGGATTTTGAGGTATTAGTAATACACACCTCAATACACAATAGAGTGTATAACTAATGCTTGCATTAGTTATACATAGGGTAAAAATGTATACCAAACAAGGTACTACTAATACACATTAAACTAATGCATGTATTAACATTTCAATACACTCTACCAAACGACCCCTTAATTAATCATAATTTTACTTGGGACTAAGCTAAAAGGGAAACTGGAAAGTTTAGTCACTGTTCACATCTCCGATCTTCAGATCTATCCTCCGTCATCGTCGACAATCTCTTCTTTCTATGTAATCTTTCACCATTTCTAAGTTATTTTATTATTCCTCTCTTCGATCTGAGCTTAACTCTAAACTCAACTATAGAATATCTAATTAGGAAATAGAATAGTTTGTAGAACTTTCCTGAATATAGTTGTTGTCCATTCACCTTCTCCACATACATTTCAATGGTGAAATGGAGTTAATTCTTCTTTGTCTGCTTGAAGCTAGTTCAACAAAAAGTATTTTTTAAAGTGTTATGACCATTGTCGTGCTGCATGAGATATACTTCTGATTAGATAGTTAAGTTCCATTTCTTTTTTTAATCTTATCTCAAACCAGTGGATTGATATTCTATTAAAGCTAATACCACCACTTAGTCCAAGAAAATCCAAAGAAATTGATGAACTTATTTCTTAAACTTGTGCTACAGTCTTACCCCAACTCAAAATCGAAGCTTACATTTTGATTACAGTGAACCAATATTCAAATATGCAATCATTCGATACCTTAAGTTCTCACCAGGTGCATATCTTCGTATTCATAGATTTATGTCTAATACAGGTACTATATAATCTCTATAAGCCTCAATTTTGAATTATTGATCATCCTATTTCATCCCTTGCATGCGTGTTGAGATATCTCCCTATTCTGGTACATAGTAGTCAAGATAATGTAGACATTATCCTAGCATAGTTCTTTGTTGTCTTTCTTATTGTTGTTTCTGTATAGAGTGAATTTTTGTATTATTTTTTTGATTCATCAACAACTTTTCAGGATTTATAGTATTTGTTTTTTTTTTTTCTGAAAGGAAATGGAAGGACCATTATGAGATTGTATATAGTGGAAAACAACTAATAGCTTATTTTATAGCTGTTTCCTTTTCTTTTTCGCGAAATGTCGGTATCATGGTTGTTACAGGATAAGAATTAGTTACCATTTACTCAATACAGACACTAAATTTACTGACTAATAACACCTTTCCCAGAGAGCCATCCAATTTTGATGAGGTTTCTATGCATCAAAGCAAAATTTTTGACCAATATCATCCTTATTGTTTCACTCAAGCTTTCACCACATCCTTATGTTATTTCAGTTAAATGAGAACATCCTCCAAGTTTTCAAAAGTTATCCAAAAATATCCTTCCATTAAGTGTTCTGTTAGTATTAATATTGATTCGTTTGTTGCATGAGTTGGTTTCATTTCCTTAAAGGTGAGTGTCAGATACATGCACTTAAGGAATTTGCTATTTGCCCTGTTAAAGGTGTGTTTTATGTTTATCTAGCACAAGTTTCCTGACAGGTGGAGCTTAGAGCTACTCAAGATGTTGCAACAGGATGTCCATTAAAGTCATTTAAGTTCCTTAAGACCAAAAAACTTTCCATATGTTCACCTAATCTGAAGTTTATGCATTTGAATTCAAGGATCCCATGATGGTGAGTGGACTCAAAAACTGTAATCTCCATAGAGAGACCTTAAGCTTCTCTCTGAACAGTTGAGAATTATTTTTACTTCTACTGACTGCAAAGCTGGCAGTAAAACAAAGAGGAAATAAAGAGTTAATCATATTTGACAGCTACCTGCTTAACTGAAAATATTTATAAGGTAAATAAAGTGTTTTGGTTATTAACTTGACTCTTTTATTCTATGAAAGTGCTAATTTGTGGCATGCTAAAAGAGTTCAAGGTAATAACCATGACAGAGATGGAGAGAGAAAGAGGCAAAATGTTACCTCTGTAATGTTGCTAGTCATTTGATATCTCCTCTATTGTGTTAGCTGATTCTTTTTCACTTTTACTCCTCACTCTCCCCGATCTCACTTTATGGGAATACACTGGATATGTTATTGTTGTTGTATTTCTTTTCCTAAAATATGGTGCACTATGTTGTCTTGATTTGTGTACTGAGGTTTTCTTTCCTATTGATATATTCTATGTCTCAATCAAGGCGACGCGGTGCAATTAGCAACTCTGGCCATGTCAACAGAGTAGGTGCAGAATGATATGTTGAGCGTGATGGCTCAGGCCATGTTATATTTACCCCTTTCTATTTCTTGTTTCATTGCACTGCAGTTACCTATGGATATTGATGATCCTAAACTTGAAGAGCTCATTCTTCAGCATTTGGCTGTTGCTACTTCAATGGGAAGGGCTCACCATATGGGTCAAAGGGACGGCTCAAGAAATAGCTCATCCACCAATGAACGCCCACATTTTTTTAGTCTTTCCAACTCATGATAATTCATCTCCTACCACTTCTATTTTACCTTCTCCTATTAGATCAAATTCAGATTCTTCTGCAGCAGCAATAGTTGATTCCTCTCTTCCCATTAGCTTTCATAGCAGTGAATCACCATGACAGATGCCTCATCTTTTATCAGTTCAAAGTAATCAACTTTCTGCTTTATCATCTGGTTCTGCTCTAATGCCAGCCACAGCGCGAAATATCTTTGGTGATAGGTAGTGATGATTTTTGATATTCTTTCAATTTTATACATACACCTAGGCTTATCTTAAATTGGTTTATGATAGGTTGGATTGGTTAACACATGCATTTTTCAAATCAGCTTTCATTTGTTTTTGGTTTTTTCGTCCTTCTAGAAGCCTTTCTAGTTCATCTTTGACACCAAGCGAAGGGAGAGCTGGACCATCAGAGTTCCATTCATTATCAGAGTCCTTGAAATCTCGATTTAGTTCTCTGTCAATGAAGTATGGACAACTTTACTCAATTATATTTGTTCTTAATCTAAGCAGTTGTACTTATTTTATGTTTTTTTGGTCATCTTAAGCCTGACGTATGTTATATATGGTCTTGTGCTTCAAATATAAAGAATCCATCTCAAATAATACACGAGAGTGGAAGGAGAGATTATTTTCTCGAAGTTCTTTAATGCCAGATGCTGGTTTTGCTAGGAGAGAGGCAAATTTTGGAATTGTTGGTCTATCTCACCTAATGGAATGCCTTAAAACTCGAGAAAATAGTAGAGCTGGTTCTGTTCTAATAGTTACTACTATAGTAGATTCTTCACACACGCTCTAGAGAGACCATGGTAATATCGGTAATCATATTGCAAATGGTTTGAATAGAAACTCAACAACTCAGCTCTGAATTAAGTCTTCTATTTAAGAATTTACCTGGCATCTGTCCTCAGCATTTCATCTTTGAATGTAAGTCATTTTCCCCTGTTAAGGGGTTTTCTTTTTCTTTCAGTGACTTTTTGTTTTGCAGTTCCTTGTTTAAAGCCTTTAAAATGTTGTTTTGTTATTACTTTTGGTGATGTTAAAATTGTGTCACCATCATTGTGCCTCGCTGAATAAAAGTTCAAGACACATAATCATAAGCTTCTCTTATTTGAACGAAAATTTGTTATTATGAAAAAAGAAATCAAATAAACTCTGGTGATACTCACAAATGGAGACCAATTAAATGAATCAATCCCATTTGATTTTAGAAGTTTTGCAATATTGGCCTTTTCAAAATAAATCATAATTTTTTTTGAAATTCTATCCTCCACAGACTACACAAATATAATATTACTTATTCATTTGCTATCTCCTCTATTGTGTTAGCCAGTTTGGCATGTGGGTTTGAGCTTTTCATTTAATATATCCTGTAAAAAATTATTAGCAAACTGCCCAATTTGATGAGAACAAAAGATCAAAAGGCAACTGGAAAAACTATTTATTAATTTCTCAAATTAAATTATGAAAAACCTCTTTGTACACTATATTTTTTACTTCATTTGTTATTTTTCCTTCATCATCGTAGGCTAAAATCTTTAACCCCTTCCTACTTGTCACTCGTGAAAGAGCAACGTACAATTGTCCATGTGTAAACACTGATTTCTTCAAAAGTAACCCAACATGAAACAATGATTGGCCTTGACTTTTATTGATGGTCATGGCAAATGAGACAATGATGGGAAATTGTCCTCGCTGGAACTTAAAAGGTATTCCAGCACTAGATGGTGTCAAACTCATTCTTGGGATAAACACTTTTTCACCTACCATTTTTCCTGATAAAATCTTAGCTTTTATAACCCGATTCCCAAGTTTTGTGATGATCAACCTCGTCCCATTACACAATCCTGACGATTGATCTATGTTTCTTAATAACATTACCGGTACACCTACCTTTAATGTGATTGAGTGATTTGGAATTCCAGAACACTTGATACTGTTTAGAAATTTTGGTGTGTGCACATGCTCCAATGCCGTAAAAGAATGATCAGACATACAATATCTATGCATCATTGGCGCCTCATCCTAAATAATCAACTTTATCTTGACAATCAAATTTTCTAGAGGACTACTTTGCTTTATGTTGCATATTGTATCTTCAATTGGATTGAGAGGAATTGCAAATCTCGAATGAGCTGTTCGACCGCCCGGGTACAAAAGAGATGCAATTTCACTTGATGCAATAGTTAATGCAATATCTCTTCTAGATCGTATGTAAGAAAACAAAGTCTTCCAAATGAAAGTCTTGCCAGTTCCTCCATGACCATATAAAAAGAATAAACCACCTTTGTCTTCATCCACTGTTGTCATTATTTTGTCATACACCGATTTTTGTTTAGATGTCAAATTTATTACTAACTATTGCTATTCAACCAACAAAGAGCACATGTTATAATGCAATTCATCAAGTATTAATCTATTGCTATTGCCCACTTGTTGCTCATTGTAAATAGCTCTTGACATAGTCGGAAAATCATGAAAACTTTTTCTGCAACCTTTAAAAAAATTTCCAACCTTTGCAAACAATGATTTCTCAATTCATCATCTGTCATCTCTGCCTCCGAAAGAACAAAAATATCATAATGGTAATAACATAAGATATAATATAAACCTACACCCGAAATATTAGTTATTCTTAACTATAAATTTGTACCTAGATTAGATAGCAATTCTTTTTCTTCTTGGAGGATATCTTCTGATAACAATTTCTATGTTAATTACCAAACATATTCTAGTCGTGACATCAAATTAGACAATAACAACATTGAAAACAGTTTTTTAAGATACGATGGCATTCCCCAGTCACTTGCTTCTTTTATGGCATCAATATACTCTTTGTCATCATCTAGTAAGCCAAGTGCATAACATGCATCTCTGAAAGTGCTATGGTCATGATTATTGATCTTTTTGAGATCCTCAAAGCTTGTTTCACCTCTAATTACATTCAATAGTAATCTAACATAATATAACTCACCACTTCTAGGTGGAACAAAAAAGATCCTCCCGATAGAAAATGCAGAAGTTTCTCTTTTCTTTTATTTCGTTGCATCCTATTTCCATACAAACTTAAGCAGAAATTCTGCATAAATTAGTTCTCTAGCTTCAGGAAACTTTTTTTTTCCTCAAACCAACTTAAAAACATTGACTCCCTTACACTCGGCCTATTGGCAACATCATCAATTGGATCATCATCAGAAAATATAACATTTTGTTCATCTTTGAAATGAAATGATAGTCTTTCTACCGGAGGTTGCCTATAGTGAATTGGAAATCCAAGTATTCTCTAAGCAACTTCATAGGATGATATGTATCGACAATCATAATGCATATTGATTTCATCAAAATTTGATGAATCTTCCTCATTTACACTTTGAGAAAAAGCAGCAGTGACACGATCATTTCACTTATTAACGTACTTAAATAAGTACTTAATAGATTTGGATTGATTGCACCATTCAACATTGATATGAGCACCATACTTTAACAATAAAAATCGATTGTGTGGCACCACATACCTATTCCAACTCAATAAGAAAATAAATAAATTATAATCTTTCTTTGAGAAGATATTGTATCTCCAATTTTAATTCAAAAAAATTGATGGAATAGATATTATATGAGCACTCTACATAAATACTAAAAATCAATTGAGCAGTACCCCATACCTGTTGTCCAAATCAATACCATCTTTCTAGATAGTTCTACCATCTTCCCTTCTCCTGTAAATAGGATAACCATCATCATCAATTGTGGTTAATTATACAGTTTTCTTTGGAAAGTGCTTTGTAAATCTACCGTTCTGCATGCAAGGAGAGTAATTCCTAGCAGAACCATACGGCCCATGCATTATGAATAACTGCACCGCTTGATAATAGTGAGGATCGTTTAGTTTATCTGGTATTTCTGCTAAACTAATTCTATGCTCCTCATTTTTTAAATTCAATTGTATAAATCACTGTATCAAACAAATTTATTGTATGAATAAATAGTTGAAATTCATATTTAAAGATATATTAATATATGAAAAATATATGTATATAAAATTATAAGTGAGGAATCAGAAATACCTGTTTTTACTCTTTCAAAAATTTGTTTGTCTCGCAAATCCTTTATTAAGAAATCTAATTTTATTTTGAAAACCCTGGAGAAAATATCTGGACGATCCTCAGGTTTTAATTCCCTACTCTCTATAAATCTATAGATCTCTGGCCATTTTGGATTGTAATTAAACGTGATGAAGAGATTAGGGCAGTCAGCCTATTTGCATATTGTCATAGCATCTTGATAATTCTGAAGCATTTATCGTGCACCTCCTGTGAAGATTGATCCTCGAATTACCCTTTTTCTTTGAAAAGATGGATCAATTTCTCCTCGCAAAAGTACATCTTCCAACCCTTTATACATATGAGCTCTCAATAGTTTTTTATTAAACCGGATATAGTTCAATCGAAAAGATTCGAACGTTGATACATATCAACCAAGAATTGTTGAAACAATCTCCTCGAAGACATAATTGTAGGAACTCCATCCTTCCTATCTTGAATCTTGTAAGCAAAATATTCTCGACAGCTAACATATAGCCTTCCTCGGGGTGTTTTATCATCAGTAGTAGTAATAGGAATGTCCTCTCTGTAGCCATATTCACCGTATGGAAAAAGCAAAGAATACTGCAAGCTTAAATATACAGCATTTAATTCATTAATTCTTTGTAACTGTCTATAATAACTTTCAATAATAATATCTCTATCACTTTTAGATGGTTCAAAACCTCCTACTACCAAAGCAGCTACCTCTAAAATCGTTGGCAAGTTATATCTTCTTTCATCGGTGCCTCTTTTGCCTATTAATCTGAGTCTATCTTTAGAGCTTCTATCTTCTTGAAATCTATCTCTTACCATTCTGAATGTTTTAGCTAAAACATTTTGGTTATCAAGCATTTACTTTAGATCACTAGCAATTACAGCATAAAGTTTGTTTATATCTTGACCACGACTGCAAAGAATTATAAAATGTAAATTATCAAATATGCCTTTTCATGTAAAATATTATCAATATATTTTTACTCACGAATAGTTAGAAAACACTAACTATAATTGAGCGAACTTTGGAATGCATCCCTCAAGAGGTAACAAACTTTCAATTCTATGATAGTTCTGTCTAGATAATCTGAATGTTCTTGGTCCCCAACTTTGATTGACAGATGCATCAATCTTTCCTCCCATTAAAGTAAATGAGAACATAGAATTATAACTCCTAATATTCTCTTGAAAGTGATTGCTCTTAGAATATGCATCAAATTTGAAATGAAAAATAAAGATTTATATATGAAATATGAATATGCTTCTATGGTAAGATAAAAATAGATGTTTTGTCTAACCAGATCCAAGCAGCAATCGGCTTAGAATTTGAGGAGGCTTAATTGTCTTTGGCAACTTTATCTTTCCATGATTACAACATAAATAAAACTTTGATGTTTTAGACTTTTTCGTCTGTTTGATTCTTTCTTCGTACCAAAAACATGCCCCACAATGTTCACACTCATTGATAGCATCTCCGATATCCCAGTACTCTATCAATCATCAAAAAGATATAGAGTTAAAATCATATCAACTCACTATTTTTATGATTTCTTATTAGTTACTCATATATATGTATAAGTTATTAAATAGTGCATACCTTCATTACAAACATTCCCCCAATTGACGTCATCCTCTAAAAAATAATAGTAAATCAATTTATTTGCAATGAAGATACTATTTTAAATATCAATATCAATTGAAAATAATTGATAACCAACTTAGTTACACTATACATACCTTCACAATCATCTTCTTGTCTTGACCTTCATTACAAGGTTCAAAATTTAAATCAGGCAGTTGATCTTGACTTTGGGTACCTATAATGAATAAATTTTAGCGTAAAATGAGTGATTAATAACTCCAAATAGTAGCCTTGGTATAATTTAAGTATTTTACGTATACTTAAATTTAGTAATTATTTTTTATTAAGAAACTTTGAGCAATTCACAAAAATAACTTCAATTATATTGTGGTATAGAATTATTAGATCTTAAATTTTTACATTGTATATTAAAATTACCTTAATTAACATTTTCAGTCACCAAAATGTCTTTATCCTTCCTCTGCCTAGTATTTGGGGAAAAACAACTTTCAGATTCTATCATTAATAAAAGATAAAAGATGTTTTTAATGACGTGTGATAGAAAATGATAAGATATCTATTGGTAAAAATGTGAGGAGATTCAAATTTTACCATCACCAGCTGGAGCACAATTCAAATCAGGAAGGATATCTTGCCTGAAATCTATAATCTCATTAAGTAATATTTCTTTTCCCTTCTTCTGCTTTGTGGAAAAACAACTTTCAAAATCTATCATTGATGAAATGAAAATTTTCAAATAAAAATACAAGTTCTTTCAAATAAATCTAAATAGTAATTTGATAAAAATTTAAATTTTGTCTTCAAAGAAAGATTAACCATTGCTCAAATCACGTAGCAGAAGAGACTTTGAGTGATGTGCCGAAGGTTGTGATGAGGAAACTTTTTCAAGTCTCTTCATGGATACACTAATTGACTGTGTACAATTTTGATATGATAAAATTGACGCTACAACTTGTTCCTTTCTTTTATCTCCATCTGTTGTATGCATTCCAAAATTCTAATACCACTACTAAATTTCGAGTTATTAAAATTCTTTTGCAATATTCCCTGACATGCAATTCTATCAATTGACATATTTAAGCTTGACACATTCTTTTGTTTTCTCAGTTCATTGACATCATTGCTTAGAAAACACCTTTTATTTCTTAATTGGGGTACTGTTTTTGAACATGTTAAACTACGGTAAGTATATTAATCAGGTAGAATGATATAAAAAAATATAAAAATATTATATATATTAAAATAACTATTTGAAATATTAGATAGAGATAGAGAAACTCTTTCCTGTTGTTCAATAACATTTACTCTGTCAGTGTATGGTTAATATTCTTTGTAGAGAAAATGATATTGTTTAAAATAAGACAAACAAAGAAGGAACAACTTGAAAATTTTAATTAATACGATTCTAATCATTGAATATATATACCTATTTTATCCGTTGCGTATTTGGCCCATTTTTTATTTCGTAGGATTCTTCTATTTTGTCTCGCTAATTGTGTTGTATGATTTTTCATATGTATCTACTTCATAATCTGAATTTCATAGGAGCATTTTAGAAAGTTAGTTTGTTAGTCGTAGAGAGAGAAGATACCTGAGAGAAAATTGAGACAGTCGCTCTTATTTTTGTTATGCATATGCAGTAAATTATCTTTTGGTTTTTATTTAGGAATAATTTTTCAGTCTTTATATTATGCCTATATTTTTCACTCATAGTGTTCGTATTTAACCAAGATATTTATACAATAGAAGAACCTGATGTTTATTACCTTTGAACTCTTTTTTATTTTAAATCATTTACTTTAATTTTCAAGGCTGAAATAAAAAAAAAATTAAGAAGATGATTTCACCCCAAGATATTTAAAAAAATACTATTTTTGAAGGATTCGATTTATGTGTGACCAGCAAATTATTTTTGCTATTAATTTTATTAATGTCTAACCATATCACACATATCTCGGTTCAATCAAATGTTGATAACAAAATTATTATGATATATATTTTTTATATTGTATATTTCATGTTTCACTTTATTTTTATTATATTTATATATTATATATTATATTTGTTATATTTTGTTTCACTTTTTTTTTATATTTGAATGGACGGATTTGTAATTAGGGCATGGTTGTTTGATTGGGCATTTGTGCTTTCACCCTTTTCTTTGTTAATTTTATCTTTTATTATTATTATTTTTGGTATATGTTTGTTAGTATTTTTTGCAGAATTTAATCTGAGCTGGGAGGATTGCGACTACACAATGCAGTTGCTAGAACGAGGATGATGACATACTTGAACTCAACATAAAGAAGTTTCAGAGCTCTTTCATAGTGTACACTCTACTGCACCTCTCCAAACCTCTAGCATGTTCATTTATTACTCCCACAAAATAAAAAAGAACATTGTGTTTGTTCTTACTATGAAAAAGAACAGCGAGTATGACCTTATTTATAAAATTCTTTAATCAACATAGCAAGGTAATAACTGTTGCTTTGATCTTGCCTTACTTTTCAAATATTATTCTTACTATGATAAAATATTACCTTAACTGTAAAAAGTGAGAAAAGATGTGTGTGTGTGGTGATTGCTCGGAAGAAATCAAAAAATTGAAATAAAACATTTCAATTCTTGTTCATTTTAAAGAATCATTTCTACAGTGTCAAAATGATGAGCAACTGTTGAAATTATTTTTGATGTTCTAATGCATTTTATATAAAGTAGAGATAGTTAATTCTAATAATCTGCTTACTTTGTGTGTGATATATATATATATATATATATATATATATATATATATA
>NC_061116.1:173742355-173777433 GCF_002878395.1 Capsicum annuum
ATATATATATATATATATATATATATATATATATATATATTCATGGCCAATATAGTTGACCTTTCACCACTTGTTTCTGATTCAACGGTGAGATTTGTAGATATTCGGGCTTTTGTTATTTAATGAAAATACAATGATCATATTTTTTGAGGGTACCTATGAGTCTACTTCTCAATATCTTTTCTCTGCAGAAATATGCAACAAAGGGTGGTTCAGAATTCTTCTTACTATAAAGCTGCTAAACAAATGCTTAACAATTCTTTCATTTCCTTTAAATCTACAAAAGTATGCTTGACAAAATAATCATTTTCTTTCATTTCCTATAAAGTTGCTAACCATATGTTTATTTTTCTGGTTTGTCACTTGTATTTAGGTCTCAAGTTTACAACATACAACTTTTCTCTCTACTATATGATGAATAGCCCTTTAGAGGATTCTACTTTGTTAGAGAGTTTTGTCAAAGGAGATGATGCTTACATAAACTCTAGGTTCAAGCTCATACCTTATATATTCGAGGTTTGTTTTCTATAATTGGGATTGAAAAAATTTACCCGCACCTGCAGAAACTATTAGTGGATTCATACACTTGTTTACTATATCTTCTGGAGGTTTGGATGGCAATGCATCCTTGTATATATTTGTTTCACCATATAGAATATGTTTGACCAAGTTTTTTCAAAGTGCTTCTAAGTTCTGAATGTATTTGGCACAAACACCTTACTGTTTTAAAATATTCATGCTTTCTAGTATAGATTTTCGTCAATTACTTGTTTTATTCTGTTGTTAGGCTCACTTATCCTTATTGGATTCAGTTTCTATTTGAATGGCTAACGTGGTCAATGATTACTCAGTGTTCATTCGTTCTTCAGTCAGTTCTTAGCCTCATTTTTCCTTGTTGGATTCTATCTTTTATTTCCATTGCTAGTGCAATAAATGGTTACTTGATGCTCATCCTTTCGAGTTCTTAAGGATATTTTTTAATTGTTAGAGAAGCATAATATTTTCAATAGTTAGGTATGAAAGCTAAGGAGTTTAAATATATGGTCTGCTATGTTTCTCCCTTGTCTGCAAAGGAGAAGCGCCAGAATCACTGTTTGGAGAGTCAAATAGATATTTTGAAAAAACTATTTTAGAAAAAAGAAGACATCTATTATTGAATGTACACTGAAAAATTAGATTAATCGACACTTACTTCACATGTAGTCACCCTTATTGGGATGGAGGGGTAATATTACACCAAAAACGGTGTCTTACTGCTCCAGCAACAAAATTATCTTCTTTGATTATATTGGTTTATAACCTTTCAACTGGAAAATCTTCTAGAAATGATTGTTGAAGTTTGGTCTGATGATAGCAGTATGCAACTTGAATTTACAACACAGTTCTGGAAACTACTTTCAATGGGTCAGTTTTGCTTTGCTTTGCTTTTTGCTAAATGTGTTTCTATTTATCACCTTCGCAATGAACGTTTTTCCTCTTTGTATCTCTGTTTCTTAATTAGTATTGCCTTCTCTTCTGGTTGTGTTGGCAGAAATCAATCCTCCTATAGAGGAAGTGATACAGTCTGGGTTAGTTCCACGCTTCGTTGAATTTCTTTCTAGAGATAACTATCCTCAACTGTAGGTTGTTAAAAAATCTATTGCTTTATTTTGAGGGGTAGTGTGTCTTTATTTATAATTTTACATCTTTGGCATCCTATGATCTAGTTTGAGGCAGCATAGGCTCTTACAAATATTGCATCTGGTACATCAGAAAACACTAAAGTTGTGATTGATTATGATTTTATTTCAATTTTCGTCAATCTTCTAAGTTCACCAAGCGACGATGTCCGTGAACAGGGAAAAACTATAAACTTAAGAGGGCTAGAGGTTCATGTTTCTTTTAATAATAATTGTCATGATATCATGTCTATGAAGCACCAACTATGCCAATTTTTTTCTAGAAAGTTAAAAGTACTTTTAGTTTGATATTTCATTTACTTTTATAGGCATTTTGGGGCTTGGGAAATATTGTTGGTGACTCTCCCAAGTATCGTGACCTTATGCTTCGCCATGAAGCCTTAGTGTCGTTGCTGACATAATTTAATGAGCATACAAAGCTGTCTATGCTGAGAAATGCTACCTGGACATTGTCAAACTTCTGTAGGGGCAAGCCTCAGCCGCAGTTTGAGTAGGTTTGACTTTAAAGAAAAATTTTATTTTAATCTTTTAGTTTTTTCAGATATTTATATTACTTTTGATTGTGCCTTTCGAAATTCATTGCTCAGACAAAAGCAGCACTCCCCACTCTTGCTCGCCTTGTCCACTCAAACGATGAAGAAATCTTGACAGATGCATGTTGCGCTCTTTCATATCTTTTTGATAGAACTAAAGACAAAATTTAGGTTGTTATTGAATCTGGAGTTTGTCCCTGCCTTGTTGAGCTGCTACTATGAGTCATAGATCTTACTTCTATTTTTTAAGGATTTTCTTTATGTTAAAATCATACGTGTCTTACTGCCTTCATCTTCTTTTGTGAGTAGTCATTCTTCACCATCTGTTCTCATTCTCGGCTTGCGCACTGTTGGTAACATTATCATAGAAGACAATATCCAAACTTAGGTATTTATCATCCTCCCATGGGCAATATATATATAAGATTCTCTGCTGTAGTTAATTCTTCATGTTTGAATTTTATTTTTTCCTCATTTAGTTCTTAAATGAGTCTTTGTGAAAACATGAATCTCAATATCTAATCCATCCGTACGTCAGTTGTCTAGCATCCTTTTTTTTGTTTGGCTAAATTATTGCAGATGAGAAAAAAATATAATTAAATCTAGCTCTAGTCGATGTTAATTCTGATACTCAACTATATTATAATATCAAAGAAAAAATGATGTTAAGATTAAGCTAGTCAATTAGTTCCCATGCATTTTCTGCCATGTTTAGGAGAGGTTGCTACCAAAGTCTTCACCAACTCATTCGTGTACTTCGATTTTCACATTTGCCTACTTGGATAAGGGGTTTATGGTGTGTGTTACTGTCATGATTATTTCTAGAATAAACTTTTCACTGTTCAACTGACGCATGGATGGTGTTGCACCACATCATTCTGTTTACTTTGTGCTCGCTCAGGAACTTTATTTGTTCACTGAAGTCATTTATTCTAATTGAGTGTGTAAGAGAAGGAATAGGGTAGAAAGGACATTTTTCTAAATTTTTGGTCTTGAAACATAAGATGAGAGTGAAATCGAATTAACTTGTGGGGATGGTGGGGAAGCTCCAAAAGGGTATATTGTAAGGCAAAGGAATATACTTCATTAGCGAGGAGTTAGTTGCAACCTTCCATTTTTGCTACCATTCAAATGTGGTGGAAATGAAATGGACAAAATGAATCTACATTTTTTGGTTGTTAAAGAAAATTATGTCCTACCTAATTTATCAGCTGGATTCTTTCTCTGATGGACATTGATGAATCCATTTTATTTAGGTTATGATTGACCATCATGCTCTTGTCTGCCTTCTTAACCTTTTAACGCAAAATTATATATAAAAAAAAAAGAATTAAAAAGAAAGCTTGCTGGACAATCTCAAACCTTACAGCTGGTAATCGAAATCAAATTTAGGTATTTGCTCTTCTTTTATCAATTGACAGACGAATGAAAATAAGTTAGAGAAAGAGAACCTTTTCAATGTGTTCAGTAATGTACAATGATACAAAAAAGGGTTTAATTTAAACAAGTTGTGATCGAGGCTGGCATTATTGCCCCTCTTGTCTATCTGCTACAAAATGCTGAATTTGAGATAAAGACAGAGGCTGCTTGGGCAATTTCAAATGCTAAATTAGGTGGAAATAATGATCAAATCAAGTATGATTCCTTTAGCAAATTTAATTTCATCTGGTTAATCTTACATCTATTTTTTAAGCTCATATGGAAATTGATTTTTAGAGAGCTGGGATGAGCATTTCCTAAAAGCAGCTAGTGAGGGGGAGGGAAAAAAACAAAATGTCTAGTGCTAATAAAAAACTTCTATTGAGTGGTATATCGGGTAAAGGGAAGACTACATCAGCAAAGCTGGTTAGTCATTTGCTGGATTTCCAAACCATCAAGGTATTTTCCTTTTAAACATCAAAAATTTTTGGACTGTAATTTAATTATTTTTTGCCAACACCTGCATTCCTATGGATCAATATAATAGTACTTTTATGCATAATATAATACCAAATGCATGAAACAAAAATTGGTATGGAGTAGAGAAAGTATATCGCAATAAGATATCAAAATACGAAAACTTGAATAAATTGTACTTGTCACCATCAAAATATTCATAATAATATAAATCAAATGCTGAAATTAATCACTAAAAATATGACATCCAATTGAATGATCTTATTCTAAGTCTTCTGCCAATGAGCTTCATTCATGTGATTTTCTCCCTTTTTACGACTCTTTTAACCTTGTTGCTTGAAAGTTGTGCATTGGGATCATCAACTTCTACCACAGATGATTCACTCTTGGATATACTCCTCTTTGCTAGGGTATTTGAAATAGAGATCACATCATTCTCAACTATAGAATCCTGAAAGCTCAGTTAACAAAGATAGTGAAAATTAGTTATATTTATGATACTTCCATACATATATAAATAAAATAAGTTCATGAATTCACCGTTAGTTCATCATCTCTAGATGCAAGATTTTCATGGTTGAACTCTGGATACTATGAAAGAAAATTAATAATATCAACAACAATTTATATTTCAAGGTGATAAATTTTAACATAAATAAAATAATTTCAATTTGTCTGAAATTTCTATGTGACTAATATAACATACAGTGTATGTATCTTCACTTGGTGGAGGACTATATTGCTTGATGAAATCTTTATCATCGCTAAATTTAAGAACAGTGTAAACCTCGTCATGTTTGTCGATGTTGTCTTTTTTGACGGCCACTTTAAACATAACCTCTCTATCCAAAATATAATACAACTCCAATGGATATGATGTCACATCAATAACACCAATATTCTAAAATAGATGTTGTTATTAGAAATGGTATGATAAATAAAAAGTAAAATATATATATATATATATTACCTTGAGTGATTATTTCATTAATTCATTGGCAGTCTTTCCTATAAGTTTCATTGCATGTTGATCTCAAAGTAACAAAGAAATAAAGCCAGTGTCATCTGTTATTCTCAAGAATAATTTATACCGGTAAGACATATTTTATTATAATTTTATATTTTATGTTGCAATTGTAATCAAATGTGTTTATGATTTTTATCATACCTGTGATTTGCATAATTTTAAGCACTTGACACGTTTTGCAGTAAAACTTATCGTCAATTTTTTCAACCTTCCTATTACAATCCTTGCAACTCAGGTATGACTACTTTTTATCAAGGTCTATGTGTATTATGCTCTCAACAACACAGAAGCTTACTTCCTATATTTTATTAAAAATAACACAGTTTAAAAAATAGTCATCTATCAAAATATAAATTAGTAATGAAATAGTGTTACTTACATCCATGCACTCAACTAATTGCTTGATAGTTTTAACTTCAAGTGATCCAGAAGATAACTCATGTGAAATAGAAGAGTTAATAAATGAAAAAAAATTACCAAACAATTTATTCTCATCAACATCGACTTGGTTGATCAAATCTTCAAACGGGTGAAATTTAAAGATGGACTGATCAAATCGTGGATCATCTGTTTTCTGTATTACTATTCTGTGGGTAAACAACAATTTCATTGTGTGATTGTTGGTTTTGATTTTAGACCTGTTCGGTACAATAATAAAATTTTTCATAAAATATAATGCTTGTTCTTGAATTTTCTCGGTGAGCTTAGTGAAAACAGAGGTTCCAATTGATGCCTGAATGCGATCACCCTGCAAATAAATAAGAATTCATAGTTGAGCGTATTATAAAGCAAATGAAATTGTTAAAATAAGAAATATGCATAAATTACATATACCTTTTCGTCTTGCAAAAGCATTTCTATTGATAACAGTTTATCGGGATTTTCATTTCCTGAAATATTCCACAATCGTACTACGTGAATTTTTAAGTTCCATTGCATTTTTGTATTTGAAATTTCATGAATAAGGTTAATTTTGGTAGATATTTTTTAACTGGATATTGAAAACTCTGTATTTTTTGGGATGTTACTGAAACTATTGATTTATCTATTTATAATGATGCTTTAGTTTTTGAATTGTATAGTTGAGATAAAGATGAATAACATATTAAATTGTTATCTGTTTGAAGTGTCATTATCTTAGTTGAGATAATCAGTAAAGATTATTTAGATAATCACTAAAAATTTAAATTGCTGAAAGATAGTGACACGTTTATTTTTAAAATTTATACTTGGTTAAAATTCGACTTGTTTTCTGGTTATAACATCTTTTTTAAAAGGATAATGTACTTCAAATTTAAATAGACTAAGAAGTAGAATTTCATTCCCTTTCAACTTTCATTCAAATTCAAATAATATTTCAATTTATTGAAAGAAGATAAGTTTTTCATTATCTTTAATTTTTTTGAATACAATGCATATTTATATTCTAATATTATATTTGAATTAAACAATTATTTGAAATCAAATCATATTATTTACCATTTACATATTTTTATTATTTGAAATCAAATAATACTTTTTACCATTTACATATGTACTACTATTGCGATTTTTTGTCTTCTTCTTGTTGTTGTTGTTATTCTACATACTATGTACGTACTATTACTACAATTGCCAGCAGTACTACAACTAATTTTTTTTTTATAGATATAGTCTATAGATTCCCTACTACCACTAAAAATAATTCTTTAATTTTTTAAATACAATTCATATTTATATTCTAATATTATATTTGAATTAAAAGAATTGTTTGAAATCAAACCACATTATATAAAAATCTTTTTTAGAAAAGTTATGTACTTCAAATTCAAATAGATTAAGAAGTAGAATTTCATTCCATTTCAACTTTCATTCAAATTCAAATAATATTTCAATTTGTTGAAAGAAGATAAGTTCTTCATTATCTTTAATTTTTTAAATATTCTGCATATTTATCTTCTAATATTATATTTAAATTAAAAAATTATTTGAAATCAAATCATATTATTCACCATTTACGTATGTACTACTATTGCTATTTTTGTTTTATTATTATTGTTGTTGTTGTTGTTGTTATTGTTGTTGTTGTTGTTGTTGTTCTACATACTATGTACATACTATACAATTGCCAACACTACTATAACTAATTATTATTATAGATATAAATTTCCTAATATGTAAATAAATTAAATTTAAATATATTTTATAATAATTAAATTTGATATGAGATAAGTTTGAAATAGTATATATCTATTATAACTCTTTAATTATTAGTTTCTATTTTTAAGATAATGAAAATCTTTTTTGTAAAAGGATAATTTATTCAAATTCAAATACTTAGTTTTTTAATTTAAAATTGTTATTACAGTATTTTTAACTTTGTCTTAAAATATTTTTTTAACATTATCTTAAAAATTACCACGTGGCTATTTTAATAGCTTGATACGTGGCATCTTGTCTTGATTTTGTTTTGCCTTTATATATATATATATATATATATATATATATATATATATATATATATATATATATAGATAGATAGATAGATAGATAGATAGATAGATAGATAGAGAGAGAGAGAGAGAGAGAGAGAGAGAGATTTATTTATTATTATTATTATTATTATTATTATTATTATTATTATTATTATTATTATTATTATTATTATTATTATTATTATTATTATTATTATTATTATTATTATTATAACAACTACTACTACTACTAACCGCAACGTTTTTTTTCTAAATTAAAAAATTACTACTACATGTCTTCTATATACTATTACTACGACAATTATTATGTTTATTGTTATTACTATTATTATTATTATTATATTGTGTTTAATATTTTTTTGTTAAATATATCATCCCAAATGTAATATTATGAGTTGTACTATTATTTATTAATAGATTATTACTATTATTATTATTATTTTGAAATAGTTAGAGTTTATTTAGAACTCTTCAACTATGGTTGCTAGATTTAAGCTAATAAAAGTTTTTTGTTTTTCTTTTAAAGTATTATTATTTTTAATAAAAATCTTGTCTAGGACTAAGTTTCTTTTTTTAAATTTAATGCATCTTTTTTATTGGGTTAAAAAGTTGTTTGAAATGACCCACGTTTCATTATTTTTAAATTTACTGCATCTTTTGAAAGTTTCAAACTTTCTAATATTTTCTAATTTAAATTTTTTATTACAATATTATTAAATATTATCTTAAAAATTGTTACGTGGTTAATTCAATAGCTTGACACGTGGCATCTTATCTAAGCCTAAGTTTTGCTTTTATATATATATAGATTCATTAACTTTTATTGCTTTGAATTCCTTCCCTCAATATTATAAAATTACTGCATAAAAGTATTCTTACATATAACTTTATTCTTGTAATTCTAAATAGTAGGGATGATGTTTTTTGTACAATTTTCGTTCAAATACAATAAATTATGATTTTGAGCCCTGATTTAGGAACATATAGAGAAGGCAATTACGGAAAAAATTCTAAATATCAGAATATGTATTGATATATTATTTCAGTAATATTTAGTTCTTGATATGTTGTAATTATGTACCCTTGTGTTTGTATTGATTTGTACTATATTTTTTTTATAGTACTTATAGTTTGAAGTTGTTAGGTATTTCGTGAAGGATGGGTGTGTAAAAGGTAGGTTTAATCATATTATTTTGTATATCCTATTATCGTATTGTTTTGTTTTAGTTTAGAGGTGGTAGATGAATATTTGATCAAGCTATGATAATTAATTTTGTGTAAAGGTTAGATGTAATCATATTTTTCTTATATCTCAATATTTTCGTATTATTTATTGTGGTTTACAGGTGGTAGATGAATGATCAGTCAGACTTTAAGAAATTTTTATGTAAAGATTAGGCATAATCATGTTGTTATGATATCTCGATTATCGTATTATTTGGATATAGTTTTTGCTTTGTTAATATTTATTTTTTGGTGTGAAAGTTAGATTTAATCGTTTTGTTCTGATATACTTGATTGTCATATTGTTTATTATATTTTTCAATTTTTCAAGTGGTATATTACGTTGTCATTTGTAGTTCAAGTTTAATTTAGTCTTCTCCAGCTACTAATTAGTTATTCTTGTTTATTCTTTTCAAAGTTTCAATTATTCTATATTTTGAATAAATACTCAAATTAAATTTATATGCATAGTTGAATAGCATAAGGAAATTTGCTATGCACCGAAAATTTGAACTAACTTGATACTATATTTAAAACATAGTTTTCACGATATAAAATTTTAAAATTTAGTCCTCTATAGTTTGAATCTCTCAAGTAAGAAACTTTAATGCAGGACATCAAAGTTAATGGTTATCCAACAATCGGCTTTCTCTAAATATTGTTCAGTATATGCTCTTACAATTCTCAACATTGCAACAAAAATTTGGAAATTTACATACTACAAACTAAAAGAAAATGAACAAAGCAACAACTTACCATTTTACAAATGTATAAATATGCTTAACCTAGCATTTTTATGATGGACTAATCTTTGTAGGTTTATAATATATTTGTCCTTCATTATTAGAATACTCTACAATAGATAAAGTTATATTTACTATATAATCATAATAATAGTTTATTATTTGAGAAAACAAAATAGTCATATTAATTCTTTCTTGATTTTTAAAGTAATCGATATTTGAGAACAACTATTTTCAATAAACATGACAGCTAGAAAAGAGCAGAAAAAGTATTGTAAATCATCTATTTTTAGTAAAGAAGACAATATCTTGGAGTGGAAGAGGTGTTAAACAACATGAAGGTTGTCAACAAAATGAAGGTACTTAAAAAATTATGATATTTAGTTAACGAAGAGGTAATCATTTTTTATTCGTATTATATTTTAAAAGTTTTGTACTTAAGAATATAATGAACATAGTAATTTATTTTTTTCATGCATTTATTATTATTAACGTTTTATATACGTGCAAAACACGTACACTAAACTAGTTTACATTAAATATGTGCAATTCATATTACACAAATTTAACTACTACATTATAAACTGATAGCAATAAAAGAAAAAGATTAAAATCTACATTAATGATTAGTAAGAGCAGTACCATGCACATCTAACACCCACCCCTGCCCCCACCCCCCACCCACCCCGAAACATTATTTTTCTTCTTCTCAATCTTCACAAAAAAAGGATTATGTTATAAATGTATTTACATTATAGTGAATGTCTATCAAGATCTACTTTGATATCTATTAGGATTTGAAGCATCCATCTTTTACTCAGACTAGGAGTAAATTTCCCCTATAAATAGAGGGGTTTTGTTCATTGTATTGACAATCTTATGATCTCTCATCCCTCAAGAGAAGAAATAAGACTCACTCTCTCTACTCTTCTTCTTTATTCTTTCTTGCTTTATAACACGTTATCAGCACGAGACTCTGCCAAACAAGGTGAGATTATAAATTTGAAGGATTTCAAGGCTAGTAATTCTTTATGTTATCTTTATTTTGCTACTATTAATATAATTATTATTGGATTTGAGGAAAAATAATTGGTTTGGAACCATTTATATTTTAAATTTATTCTTCAAAAATAATATTATCAAAAAGGATGATAATATGTTAGGTTCAAGTCCCATCGATTCATGCCTAAGACACCTTTAAATGGATAAGATGTTGAGTTTGAATCTCAATACACTATATTGATGATATTATGGTGGCTAAGGCAAAATAATGGGTGTTTAATGAAAAGTCATGAAATTTGACCTATTAAATATGCTCCATTCCATGAAGTGAATGTGGTAGCAATATATGATAAGTCTGAAATATGACAACTTACTTCATTCTTGAGGGGTATTTAGTTGCAGTGCATAATATGTTTGAAAGAAGACAAGTGATTAAATGCACGAATATACGTGTGGAGGAATAATATGATAATGATCATCAAAAGTGACGATATTTTCACACGCTTATATGATTATAAGATATACTAGAGAAGAATTCTCTACATCATATGTATGCCTCGATTTGCTTCTGAAGTAGCAAAATCTTGAAAGAGGTTATAAGCTATCATAATTTGATAGGCTTAAGGCACGATTATATTCAATTCCTGGGGAATGAGAAACTTATTAATACAAATATGCACTTGATTGTAATTGTATACAACTCATCTCCGAAAGAGATTGAATAATTTTGAAATCTACTTCTGAAGTAGTAAATCTGAAATTTATTCATATAATAGTAAATCGGAAATTTACTAAAGCAAAAATACATATCAAGGTAAACTTGGAGTTTACTAGATTAAAAGTTCATAAGTTGACATGAACAATTGTGATATCCTGAAGATGTGCATACTGAGTATTTAACATATATTGAAGAATTAGAAAATTCTTCCTGAACTTTAATGTTGCTTGTTCTCATGATAAGTTAGTTGTACCAACTAATTTTGGGATTGGATCCCTCAAAATTTGAAAAGAATAAAAGGTGAATAGGGGCCCGTTCACCTATCATGTGATATGTTGAAAAGATGCATCAATAAGATGATTACATGTACATTCATTGTCAACCTGCAGTTTGACATTCATAAAGTTGCTTGCTCAACAAAATTGAGTTAAGAACATAATTTTCAGATTGTGCAATCAAGAAAGTTATCTTAATGATGATGGTTTGGCATTGAATGCCTTCGATAAATAGCTAAACCATCGCTAATGAGAACAAAGCTTCATGTGTTGATCTGAAATATGATATGTTGCATACAACAACACTTGTATGTATTAGACCAATAAATTATGATTATTTCTCCCCTCAATTGGTTCAAGGTCATGAACCAACTATTCCATCTAATAGTTTTGATGTGCGGTATACGATTAATGAATGTACCATGATGCACAAAGATGGATCCATCAAAAAAGATGGAGGATGTATGTTAGCTTTCCTAACATAAGGGGGAGATTATAAGCAACTATGAAGTATTTTAGGAATTACATCAGATCCTCATTCAAAAGATAATTCAAGTCAAATGCCGAATGCATCTCATATTTAAGCTGCAAGTGCTCCTATTTTATGTCTCTAAAGGACAAAGTCTATGCATGCGTGAAGCGTGATAAACCAATCGGTTCCAAATGAACTAGTACTTATATAAAATAAGGAGAAAATAATCATAATAAGAAGGTAACATGTGCTTGAAGAGCCTATGACATAACACTTCATGAAACCTTAAGAGAGGTTTATGTACCTGAAAATAATGAAGTGATGAGATCTCAAAATTTCATGTCTCGTTGTGAACCGATACGAAATAATATATCATCAATATCTTTGACACAATATTGGCACAATATGAAAGATTACGAGGATATGAATTCTACATTTATTTAAGCATGCTGACGTAGAAACATTTATCAAGTGACATGAAAGGATGCATTTTGGTAAGTGTAAAACTTATTTGATTTGCAGTTTTGCAGTCCAGACACTTGAAGATGTCACTCATGAAATGTTGAATATTGTCACTTGACAAAACTTATGAGAAAACTTTTAAGGATTCAAACTGCTTGAAGCATATAAAAGTTTCTGAGAAACTTATTTATAATCCTTATATTGTATAAGATTATTGCTTGAACATCACTGGAACTCTTGGAGAGTTTTCAAAGCAATAGATTATTTGCTAAAATTCGAAATATATCGAATTGGATTGGTTATGAAGTATCATATCTTAGTGCAATTGATGCACTCATGTACCTTGTAAATACTACAAGGCCTATAGCCTTTTCAGTCAATTTGTTAGCAAGGTATATTTCTGCTCCTACTATGAGACATCAAAATGGGATAAAATACATGAGCTTGTTTTATTCTAAAGATTGCAGTTCCGATCTTATTGGTCATGCTGATGTTGGGTACGTATCTAACCCGTATAAAGCTCGATCTCAAATAGGCTATGTGTTCATATGTGGTGGTACTGCCATATCTTAGAGATATACAAAGCAGTCTATCGTAGCCACTTCATTGAATCATGCTGAGATAATAGCTATTCATGAAGCAAGACAAGAATGTATATGGTTGAGGTCCATGATACATCTCATTCGAGAAAAATGTGGTGTGAAATATGACAATCTACCCACAATTTTATACAGAGATAATTCAGCATACATAACACATCTTAAGGGAGGATTCATAAATAGAGATAGAACAAAGCACATTTTGCCAAAGCTTTTCTACATACATGAGCTATAAAGGAATGATGATATTAACATGCAACAAATTCATTCAACTGAAAATGTGACTGATTTATTCACCAAATCTTCTCTAATTGCAACTTTCAAGAAGATGCTGCACAAGATCGAGATGCAAAAGTTCAAGGATGTTCTCATTAGGGGGAGCAAATACGCACTGTACTCTTTTTCCCTTTCAAGGTTTTGTCCCATCGAATTTTCCTTGTAAGTTTTTTAATGAGGCAACCTATATGTGTATTGTTAGAGATATGTACTCTTTTTCCTTCACTAGATTTTTTTTCCACTGGATTTTTTCTAGTACGGTTTTAACAAATCACATTATCTATCTAGACATTCAACGGGGAGTGTTATAAATGTATTTACATTATAGTGAATGTCTCTCAAGATCTATCAAGATCTACTTTGATATCTATTAGGATTTAAAGCATCCGTCCTTTACTCAGACTAGGAATAAATTTTCTCTATAAATAGAGGGGTTTTGTTTATTGTATTGACAATCTTATGGTCTCTCATCCCTCAAGAGAAGAAATAAGAATCATCTCTCTACTCTTCTTCTTCATTCTTTCTTGCTTTCTAACAGATTATATGATTGGATTCATGGATTTTTAGATTACTCCCTCCATTTTATTTTAGTTGACCCTCTTTCTAAAAATATTTGTTTTAATTTAGTTGTTCCTTTGATGAAATCAAGAGGATTTTAATCTGTTCTTCCAATAATACCCTCAACATTAAATGACTAAACAAGTTGTACACTATATTCTAATTTATATTTTCAAAGCATAATTAATAAGGCTAATTTGGTAAAATAGACCCCTAATAAATATTTTTCTTAATAAGTGTGTCAACTCTATGAGGGCCAACTATTACGAAACGGAGGAAGTACATAGAGAGAGTAGTTGATTGATTTGATAGAGAAGGAAACAAAGTGTATGTTTAATTAATTAAGTGGTCAATCAATTCTTACACATTTTTAGTTACTTTTACCATATATATATATGTTAGGTTACTAAGGTTTTGAGGATGGACATATGAATAAAACATGTTGTGCAAGATGGTCCACACAAGTGCAGAATAAACAGTCACAGGCAAGGCTACTGATAAGATAAGCATGTGTAAAGTTATGAGTAGATAAGCAAGGAGATTTAAATATGCTCTTAACACTTATCACATGCAGCAAAGAGGATAAAAAGGATAAGATAAATCCAACACTTAGAGATTGAGTTGATCAAGGAGTCCAGCCAGACTAGGGGATGAAGTAGAAGAGTCCTATTCAGTCAAGGTGATAGACGACTACAACAAGGAATGAAACTACCTGATAGAGTCCTACCAAAGATAAAATAATACATCATCTAAATGACTCAATCAGGAGTTGGCTTATATACAACAAACGTCATTCAAGTGTTTCACTTCTGCACTGACAAAAAAATCATCAATCAGCAAATCAGTTTACTTACTTAAAGAAGAACCTAGTCCTTTACTTAGAAAGTCGTAGAGTTTGTGTAGTAGGTTGGTTCTTTAAGTTGTAATGATTCTTTGTTCTAGTCTTAGTGAAATATAAACTGAGTTAGGAGTTGTTTCATCAAGTTAGGGAACTCAAAGACTTGGGTACACTTATCTTGGGAAGATTTGTGTTATTGTAGAAATAGGAGTTAGAAGTTTTGATTCCTAGTTTACTAGAAGTCTTGTAATTTGTTGATTGTTGAGGCTCAAGAGTATTAGTGAAGTTGGGGTTAAATTCTGTAGAGGTACAGGTCGTGGTTTTTTAACACCTTTCTTGAGTCGGGTGTTTTCCACATAAAAATAATTGTCTTCAGTTTTACTTAACTGAACCACGTTAGTTTACTCTTTCCATTAATAGGAAACTATTATAGTAAAACACTAAAATCAGTAGGGTGCACACTCTAACAAGTGGTATCAGAGAGAGGTTGTCTTAAATAAGATTAGCACCTAAGAAAAGATCACTATGATGAATTCCACACCTCCTACTGGTCACAGTGAAGGTCAGTCAACTACTAGACCTCCACTTCTTGATGGTTCTCACTTTATCTGGTGGAAAGCCAGGATGAAAGTATTCATTCAAGGTGAAGACTACGAATTATGGGATAGGATCACTGATGGTCTTACTATTCCAATGAAGTTTGTTGATGATGAACAAGTCAAAAAAGTACGGAGTGAATTTATTGCTGATGACCTGGTGGAATTAAAGAAAAATGCTAAGGCTAAGAACATCTTAGTCTGTGGACTAGGACCGGCTGAGTATAATGGAGTGTCAACTTGTACCACTGCTAAGAAGATTTGGGATACACTAGTCAATGAATATGAGGGTACCTCTCAGGTAAGGAAATTTAGGATTGCTCTTTTTTTTACTAAGTATGAAGGGTTTAGGATGAAGGAGAATGAATCCTTACATGAGATGATAACAATACTTACTGCCTTAACAAATGAGCTGACTTCTTTGGAAAAAGTCATCACTGGGGAAGAACAAGTTGAAAAGGTGTTAAGGGTCCTACCAAAATCAAAATGGAATATTAAAGTGACTGCAATTAGGGAGGCAAAGGGTCTCATAGGCATGACACTAGATGAACTAGTAGGAAATTTGAGGACTTATAAAATGGAAATTGATGGAACTAATGAACAAGTAACCCCTGAGAAAGTCTTGGCCTTAAAGGCCTCAGACAGTGATGATGAAGTTGAACTTGACCAAGAACAAGTTGCCTTCATAACTAAGAACTTTAGTAAATTCTTTAAGAAGAAAATGGGAACAGGTAGTAAGAAACGTTCCAATGATAATCCAAATGGATGTTATAAGTATGGAAAGACTGATCATCAGGTCAGGGATTGTCCAGTTTAGGAAATTGAATGGAGGAAGGAAAGGGCTGAGAAAGAATTGAAAGAAAATGCCAAAAGGAAGAAAGAATATGCTATGGTAGCAGCTTAGGGATCTAATTCAGATGATGATGAGATTGATGAAACAACATTCATGGCTTTAGGAGATTCTGACTTAGAGGAAGAAGATGATGCTTCTGAGGTAAGTATACTTGAACTTAAAGAAAAATTGCATTTACTTTCAAAAACAGAACTTGTTTCTCTAATGAGTACACTAATTGATGATTTACAAGAATTAACTTCTGATAGGGATGTGTTGTTCAATAGTATTGCAAGTCTAAAATTTGATCTCACTGATTTAAAATCTTGCAAGAATACAGTTGAAGGAGAAAACTGCACTCTCAAGAAATAGGTTGCACAACTTGATTCTTCAAACAATGATCTTAAGTCTGAAGTACTAAAACTAACACTCACTGAAAATGGAAAAAAAGGTCATGAGTAAAGAACAAGAAAGTGTTGAACTTGAATTAGTCAAGTACAAACAAGAATGTAATGATGCAACAGATATAGTGAATAAACTAAGTCAAGAAGTATCTAAATTGAAGCTTAACCTTGAAAGAGTTAACAGGTGGACAAATTCTTCAAGAATTGTTCATAAGTTAAGTGAGAGAAATCATAGTGAAAAGGCAGGTTTGGGTTTCCCCAAAAGTCTTGATGATCCAAAAGACTTATGTTATATTTGTGGTAACCTTGGACATCCAACCATTGAATGTCCTGTGGTTGCTAAAAGCAGATCTAGCAGTCAAAACCTGGCTAATAAGTTTTCTCAGACCAAGAAAAAAAGAACTGGTTTTGGTAAGAGAAACAGGTTACATTACATGTTGCCTGTATGGACTTAAAGAAATTTAATTCATCTATTTACTCATAAAACAGGACCCAATCTTGTCTGGGTTCCTAAGTCTAACCATTGATTTCTTGCAGGAGAAGGTGAAAGAAAGCAAAAAATCATTGGTATCTGGACAGTTCTTGCTCTAGACACATAACTGGTGATAAGAAAAATTTCCTTTCACTCTCCAAAATAAATGGAAAAGGAGTTTCTTTTGGTGATGGCGAAAAGGAAATCATTACTGGAATTGGAAAAATAGGCACATCTGAATCAAGAGCATTAGAAGATATCTATCTTGTAGAAAGATTGAAGCACAACCTGCTGAATATTTCAAAATTGTGTGATAAAGGTAATAAAGTTATTTTTACTTCTAAAGGAGTCAAAGTCAAGATGATAGACACCAAAGAGATTGTGCTCACTGCAAGGAGATACAGAAATATGTACAAGGCTGACATAATGGCAATGGCAAGAATAGAGTTGACCTGTCTGAGTGCAATAGAAAATAATCCCCTACTTTGGCATAAGAGACTTGGACATGTAAGTCTAAAACAGCTAAACATACTTTCTTCCAAAGATATAGTATTGGGTTTTCCCAAGACCAAGTTCAAGGAAGAAAAGGTATGTAGTGCCTGTGTAAGGGGGAAGCAGGTAAGATCTTCTTTTAAGTCAAAGAACCATGTCAGCACTACTAAGTGCCTCGACCTGGTCCATATGGACTTGTGTGGACCAATGAGACTTCAAAGCAGAGGTGGAAAAACGTATGTTTTTGTGATTGTTGATGATTATTCCAGATTTACTTGGACATTTTTTCTAGCTTCTAAAGAAGATGCCTTTGATGTCCTTACTATTTTCATCAAGAAAATTGAAAAAAAACTAGGCACTTCTCTAGTTTCCATAAGATCTGACCATGATACAGAATTTGAGAATGATAAATTTTTAGAATTCTGTCCTACAAATGGTATAGATCATAACTTTTTTTCTCCTAGAACACCACAACAAAATGGAGTGGTGGAAAGGAAGAATAGAACCTTGGAAGATATGGCTAGAACAATAATGCTTGCAGGAAATCTTGCTAAAAACCTTTGGGCTGAGGCAATTAGTATTGATATATCATAAATAGATGCATGATCAGACCTATCCCAGAGAAAACTCCCTATGAATTACTAAAAGGAAGAAAACCAAACATTTCTCATTTTAGAACTTTTGGTTGTAAATGTTTCATTCATAATAATAGAAAGGATAATATGGAAAAATTTGATGCTAAAAGTGATGAGGGAATCTTCTTAGGTTATTCACTTTATACCAAGGCTTATAAGGTTCTAAACAATAGAAATAACTGTGTTGAAGAAAGTGTGCATGTAGTTTTTTATGAATCCTGTGTTAAGACTAACCTGCAGAAAGAGAGTGACTCTGAGGAACAGGTTATACAACCTGGTTCATCGACTGGAGCTACCAAGCATGGAGGTATCTCAACATGAGGAACTGATTTTGGAGGCACAGTGATAGGGGGAACTGAGCCACTAACTACACCAGCTCAGAACATCTGTAGTGATCCTAGTAGCTCACTAGGTTTGGACCTAAAAGATTACAAATATCAAGGATCATATCCTATAAGAGTGTTCTCACTGATCTCACTTTTGGGATCACCACAAGTTCTAGATTAAGAAGCATGTGTGCTTTTAAAGCATTCTTGTCAGAAATTAAGCCAAAAAAAGTAACTGAAGCACGGTTTGATGCTGATTGGATTATAGCCATACAGGAAGAGTTAAATTAGTCTGAGAGAAGCAAAGTATAACACTTAGTTCCCCTTCCAAAAGATAGAATAGTAATTGGGACTAAGTGGGTATATAGAAATAAGGTTGTGAGCATGGAACAGTTACAAGGAACAAGGCAAGATTAGTAGTCCAATGGTACAATCAAGAAGAAGGCATAGATTTTGATGAGACTTTTGCTCTTATAGCCAGAATTAAAGCAATTAGATTACTTGTTGCATTTGCTGCTTATATGGAATTCATTCTCTATCAAATATATGTTAAGAGTGCATTCTTGAATGGCATTCTCAAAGAGGAAGTGTATGTCAAACAATCACCAGGATTTGAAAGCAAGAGGTGTCCTGATCATGTTTATAAACTGGACAAGGCTTTGTATGGACTGAAACAAGCTCCAAGAGCTTGGTATGAAAAATTATCAGAGTTTTTCTGGAGCATGGTCACACTAGAGGTGAGATTGACAACACTCTTTTCTTAAAAACTAATGAAAAAGATCTGTTAGTTGTGCAGGTGTATGTTGAAGACATTATTTTTGGCTCCACAAACATAAATATGACTCATAATTTTTCTAAACTCATGAGTTGTGAATTTGAGATGAGCATGATGGGGGAGCTAAATTTCTTCTTGGGTTTGCAAATTAAAAAAACAATATTTGGGACCATGATCCATAGCAGAAGTATGTCAAGGAACTAAAAGATTTTTCATGGAAGATGCAAAAGAGATCAGCCCTCCAATAGCCACTGCCACAAACTTGATTTGGATGAAACTAGTCCTGATATAGAGCAAAAGTTGTACGAAGAAATCATAGGATCATTACTATATCCCATAGCAAGCAGGCCAGATATTATGTTCAGTGTGGGTCTATGTGCAAGATTTCAAGAAAATCCTAAAGAGTATCATTTAAAATCTGTAAAGAGAATTTTTAGATATCTCAAAGGAACCAGTGATCTTGGCCTATGGTATTCAAAAGGTAGTAACTTCAACTTGGTAGGATACTCTGATGCTGACTATGCTGGATATTTAGTTGACAGGAAGAGCACTGCAGGTATGACACACTTCCTTGGATCATAGTTGATTACCTGATCCACTAAGAAGCAAAACTCAGTAGCATTGTCTACTGCTGGGGTTGAATATGTTGCTGCAGGATCTTGTTGTGCTCAGTTGTTATGGATTAAACAACAACTCATGGACTTTGGTGTGGATGTTGGATGTGTTCCTATTTTTTGTGATAATATAAATGCTATTAATATAGCTAAGAATCCTATTCAACATAAAAGAACTAAACATATTGATATTAGACATCACTTTCTTAGAGATAATGTTGAAAAGGTCTTATATCAATCATGTTTTTCTCTACTAAAGAACAAATTGTTGATATATTCACTAAGGCATTAGGAAGAGAACAATTTGAAAAGAATAGGTTATCTTTGGGGATGATTAAAATTGCATAAATCACCCTCAATGATTGATTAGAAAAGACTATATGTCCCTAAGTATTTGTTGATTAATCCAGTCTTGCACATTTAGTCGTGTATCCTAATTCCAAGATTTTAAAGTAAACTGACTTATTCATGTGTTGATTGTGCAGAGATCCTGGAACACTCAAGCAACTTTGTCCATATTGTTCTATATGGTTAAGGTATGATTATATTTTACCCAACATTTCATATAGAAATAGGTATGTCACATGGTTCTTTGTTATTCCCAAAACCACCAAAAACTTAAGAGTCCTTCCTTTTTAAAAAGTTGCTATTGTTTTCCCATCAACACTGAACCACTCCATCATTACGTTTTCTGTCAAATACAGTCCTCCTACATTTCATCTTCTTATTTTTCCTTCTTAAATACGTTTCTCTCATCTCCTTTATCTTTCATTCCCTGTCCAACCACTTCACAACCAAGAACAACTTACTATTTCTCCCTTACTTATGGCATCCTCCCCATCCTCAGAATCTTTTACCAGTCCCTCCATAGCCATTGTTCTTCATCCACATGCAAACTTACCACCTCTTTTTCCTCCTACAATCTCTATTAAATTATCTGATTTTGTAGCCTTCAGAAATTTCAAAAACCCCTTTGCCCAATTTTTTTCAACTCTTTCGTCCTCTTCTAAACCCTCCCTATCACCTCTGATTCCTCTCCAAATTCTTGATCCTGATGATGAACCTATTGCTAATTTTATTCCAAGAAGATCACGATCTAAAAGAAAACCCTCTTCCCCCACTATTGTTGTTAAAAATCAAGATCTAGGTAAACCCACCCCTGTTAAACCCATTCCTAGAACTCCTCATACCCATCATAGAAAACATTAGGAAGAAGCATCCCTTGAAAAAACTCTCTAAGCAAGTAAGAGGAAATGGGTTGCTATATCTGCTTCTCCTCTTCCGTATCGTTCCTCCTCTCCAAATATTTTTCTTTGCTCAGTCCATAAGAAGAAGACAATCATAGAAAAAGCTCTAAAACCCTCTTTTTATCATAAAACTTTATCTCAGTCTAAAACTACCCCTACTTTATAAACTCTCTCTTCTTCCAAACCCACTCCAAAGAAATCATCCAACCGTCTGAAGAAACAGGTTAGCAAACCTGTTCCATCCGACTCTTCTAATTCTGAGTCACTCTCTAATACTCCTCCTGCACCCTCTACTGAGATTGATCCCAATTTTGATTTTGATTTTGATGTGGATACTCCTGGTGATCGTGCCTCTCAGTCCTCTTATATCATCCACTTCCAAAAATGCAAGTTAGTTAGGGGATATGTGGTCACTGGATTTGGGGGTCCTGAGATGGATGTCGTGGTATCCAAATTAGAAATTCAGGGGTGGTCACACTTGTTTCTTCAAGGTGATCACCAACGTAAGTTTGAAAAAATAAAGTTTATGAGTTTTATACGAATGGGGTCTCTCCTGGGGAAATGTTCTCCACCACTGTTAGAGGAATTACTATTAATCTTATTACTACTGATCTTGCTCAAATCCTGAGCATTCCTACTGGGGGTTGGGGTCATTATGTCAAGGTCACATGGCCTCCATTTGATAATCTGGCCTCTGCCCTTGATATATTCCAGGAATTTTTTGGAAATCCTCTTCTTGCAAATCATCGTAGAGTTCTTAAGCGTGAGATGTCCCCACTTCATCAGCTCTATTTTGATGTTGTCCATAAAATGCTTATTCCTCGTCAAGAAAAAAAGACTGTAGCCAATTTTCTTGACCTCACTCTCATGGAATTTCTTGAATCTGAAGTGAGTATTGATCTGCCTCACCTTATGATTCAACACATACAAAGGGTCATACTTCAAGATGTGAATAGCCACGCTTTGCCATATGCTTTCTAGCTCACTCCCATTTTTTAGGCCTACAATTTCCCTATTCAAGTATGGTTTTTGCAAACCACTAAGGATGTCATTGGGACTATGAACCATATGGGGTTACCTGTTTCTATGAAGAGTGCTGATAACCTTGTGCAACGGTTGTAAAATGCATTTACTGCTAAGATTGTAGAATTGGAAGTTGTTCAAGCTAAGTTGGATGCTGCTCAGGTTACTCATGATGCTGAGAAGAAGGAGCTTCTGGCTTAAATTGCCTCTCTTAAGGACATTGTAGAACAGGAACGCTCTGAAAATATTGATATTATCTGAAAATTGACCTCCCTTATCCCCTCTCCTCATCTACTTAGTTCCCTTCATAGTGCCTTAGGACTGTCTCATTTGCCTTCTTGCTATGTGGCCTGTTATCTCTTTTGTTGTTTTGGGTATTATTAATTGTATCCTTCCTTTTAATGAAATGGACTTACTTGCCTTATTATGTTCTACTCTTGTTTTTTCATACTACATAAATGTTCTCTTACTCTGGGTTTTGATTGTTTTAGTGATTGCTCCAGTGGCCATGGATTATTAAATATTTTTCACATTTTGGGCCCAGCTTTTAGATGATGTCAAAAGGGGAAAGAATAGATTATCCAATGCTTATAACTCAATTGACTAACCTATTTCATTCTATGTTCTTTTGTCTAATTCCTTTATTAAGAATGTCAGGATTTTATGATAGATGTTGTGTTTGTCATCATCAAAAAGGGAGAATTTGTTATGTTACTAAAGTTTTGATGATGGACATATGAATGAAATATGTTTTACAAGCTGGTCCATACAAGTGCAAAAAGAACAGTCGCAGGAAAGACTACTGATAAGATAAACATACATAAAGTCAGGAGTTGCTAAGCAAGGAAATTCATATATGCTCTTAACACTTATCACATGCAGCAAAGAAGATTAAAAAAAAGAAGATAAATCAAACACTTCGAAATTGAGTTGATCAAGGAGTCCAGCCAGACTAGAGGATGAAGTAGAAGAGTCCTATTCAATCAAGGTGATAGACGACTGCAACAAGAAGTGAAACTACCTGATAGAGTCCTACTGAAGATAGAAGAATATATCATCTAAAGGACTCAATTAGGAGTTGGCTTATATACAACAAACGACATTCAAGTGTTTTACTTATGCACTGACAAGAAAATCATCAATCAGTAAATCAGTTCACTTACTTGAAGAAGAACCTAGTCCTTTACTTAGAAAGACGTAGACTTTGTGTAGTAGGTTGGTTCTTTGAGTTGTGATGAGTCTTTGTTCTAGTCTCAGTGAAATATAAACTGAGTTAGGAGTTATGTATTCAAGTTAGGAAACTCGAAGACTTGGGTACACTTATCTTGGAAAGATTTGTGTTATTATAAAAAGAGGAGTTAGAAGTTTTAATTCCTAGTTTACAAGAAGTCTTATAACTTGTTGATTGTTAAGGCTCAAGATTATTAGTGAAGTTGGGGTTAAATCTTGTAGAGGTACAGGTCGTGCTTTTTTACACCTTTCTTAAGCCAGGTGTTTTCCATGTGAAAATAATTGTCTTTAGTTTTAATTACGTGAACCACTTTAGTTTACTTAATCCACTAATAGGCAACTATTACAGTAAAACACTAAAATCAGTAAGGTGCGCACTCTAACAATATAATTTAGGATTCCTAATTTAATAAAAAAATTCACCATATATTTTAGCTTTGATCCCATATATTTTAGGAGCTAATATTATAAAAATAATTAAATAATAAATTAAGAAAGAAAGTGAAAAGATAATTTTGTGTAAAGCAGAGACTTTTAGTGAAGGGCAAAAAGTTCAAATAATATTTCTAAAGTTATTCACACTTTTAATATATTAGAGAATAGAGATTAGAGATAGAGATTAGAGACTAGAGATAGAGATAGAGATTAGAGATTAGAGATAGAGATTTATAATGTATTAGTTATACATGTATTACTTATTTCATCTTCTATCACTTCTAATATAATACAATCAGACTTCTCTATAACGTCACCTCGTTATAATGCGTTTCACTATAGCGGCCTGATTTTCTCCAAAATTAATTTTCATATTATATTTTACTTCTCTATAACAACGTTTGACCTATAACATCAATGATGATGATTATAGTGGTACACTCTTTATAAAATTACCTCTCTATAACAACATATGCTCAAATATTATGTAATAATATATTTGTAAGAAATATATAGTGTACAAACTAAAATATCAAAATATTTATGATAATAATTATTAATGGCATGCACACGATAAATTTCAAGTATGAAGATGTAATTTAAAGGAAAAAAATTATATTTAAATGGTGCACACCAATTATTTCATAACTTCACAAGAAAAAGACTACTAATAATTGCTTTTTCTATATTCACTCTTTCTAATTTTGCACACTTTTTTTTTATAATAGCTAAATGAGATATGAACGTCAAATGTCAATATGCATATATAACAATACCTCTCTATAGCAGTTATGAAATTTTCGGAAAAGTGTAGCCACTATAAAGAGGTTTGTCTGTACATAGATTCTCTCATAATGTATACATATATTAGTAGTTCTGCGGGCTTTTGAATTGAAAATTAAACAGTGCAGTTACTTTAAATATGAATAATTTACCTCCTAACAAGCTACCAAAAGTGATATTACTTTTGCAGAATTTGATACTTGCATAACTCACCTTCAAACCCACTAACATACAATCCCTTAGGTATCATTTGTTTCATGAGATATAATAAGTAGCATTGAGAGATTCCATGGGACTATAAACTATTTTACTCCATCCTTCATATATGACAATATTCGTACCATTTTGACAAAAATGGTGGCTCGAACTAGCTAATATCCCACACCAAACATGAAATAATTTAATTTTGGGTTTAACCAAAATTATTATGCTTATACATATTATCAGTCACCCCTTAGAAAATTGCTTTTGATGAGAAACCAAACAGGCCCGGAACAGTAATGAGCTAGACTTTGGTATGATGAGAAAATTATGAGGGATGACCTCCATAGTGGGTGACTTTGTGTTTTTATCCCCCATAAGAAAAGTCTTTAAACACTAGCCTTCCTTCCTTTTCATGCTCATTTGTCTCTCAGTTTTCTTTTCTTTTTTACTTTTTCTTGATTTTTATTTTCTCTTTCTCTTATTTTTATTGTTTTAATTCATTTGTCCCAATCTCTATTTTTTATTTTTTTATTTTTATTTTAAAAATATTATTTATTTTTCATTTCTCTTTTTTTTAATTCATTTGGCTCAATCTTTATTTTTTTTTTATTTTTTCTCATTTTTTCTATTTTTCTCAAACTTATTTTAATTTTATTTTTTCTTCTCATTTTTTCCCAACTTTTATTTTTATTTTTTTATTTTTTATTTTTTCTTTTTTCTTTTTTCTTTTTTTTTTTCTTTTTTCTTTTTTCTTTTTTCTTTTCTCTAAAACTTCTTTTTTTTCTTTTATCTCCAGCTTTATTTTTTTCCTTCTCTCTTTTTTTCTCAGCTTCTATTATATTTTGCTAATGAACAGAAAGTTGGAAAATCAAAAAAAATATTTTCTTTCTTTGACATCAAAGTAAAATTAAGGGTAAGGCTTGTCGTTTGAAAATTCTTTGTGATAAGTCGTGCCTCTAAGGAAAGGGTTATAGAACTTTCAATAAATTAAGATACAATATGGTAGTGTCAAGTCATACTTGTGGGGCATAACTTGTTGTTTGAAAATTCTTGAACTAAATCTTGCTTTTAAGGCAAGAGTTACAAAGTATCTCATAAATTAGGACATAATGAAATAGTAATAACTCTTGCCCATATGTGGTAACTTGTTTTCTGGGAGATTCTTGTGCTAAGTCTAGTTTTAGAGTAAGACTTCTTAACCATCTCATAAATCAAGACACAATGTGGTAGTGACAACTTTTGCCCATGTAAGCGTAACTTATTATTTGAAAGTCCTTGGGCTAAGTCTTATCTCTAAGGGAAGAGTTATAGAACATCTCATAAATTAAGACATAATGTGGTAGTTTCAACTCTTGCCCATGGGGCGTAACTTGTTGTTTGAAAGTCTTTGAGCAAAGTTTTGCTTCTAAGGCTAGAGTTAAAACATCTCATAAATCAAGTAGTGCCAACTCTTTCCCATGGAAGCGTACTTTGTTGTTTGGAAGACTTTGGGCTAAGTCGTATCTCTAGCAAGAGTTATAGAACATCTTATAAATCAAGACACAATGTTGTAGTTTCAACTCTTATACATGGGGTGTAACCTGTTGTTTGAAAGTCTTGCCTCTAAGGCTAGAGGTATATAGCATCTCATAAATCAAGACAATTTGATAGTGTCAACTCTTGTTCATGAGGCGTAACTTGTTGTTTGAAAGTCTTTGGGCTAACTCTTGCCTCTAAGGTAAGAATTATAGAGCATCTTCTATATCAAGACATAATGTGAAAGTATCAACTCTAGCTCATAAGGCATAAATCAAAATACAAAATGATAGTGTCAAATCTTGTCTTATAAACAAGATTTATAGAACACCTAATAAATCAAAATACAATATGATAGTGTCAAATCTTTCCCGTGGGACAAAATATGTTGTTTGAAAGTCCTTTGGCTCAGTCTTGCCTCTAAGACAAGTTTAACAGAACATCTCATAAATCAACACATAATGTGGTAGTGTCAAGTGTTGTCCATGTGACGTAACTTGTTGTTTGAAAGAAATCAAAGAAAAGAAAAAATAAAGATTACAAAAAAATGAAAAAAAAATAAAGGTTGATGAAATTAGAAAATAATAAAATCAAAGAAAATAAAAAAGAGAAAAATAGAAGTTTAGAGAAGAAAAGGAATAAAAAAGATTGAGAAAAAAATTAAAAAATGATGAAAAAGGATAAAATAAAAAATAAAAAACATAGAAGTTGAGGAAAAAATTTTAAAAAAGATAAAAAATAAAAAAATAAAAATATAGAAGTTGAGAGAAGAAAATTAAAAAAAAATTAAACTAAAATAAAAAAGAGAAAAAAATAGAAGTTAAAAGATAAATGAGTATGAAGAGTTGTTTGAAAATATTTGATCAATAACAACATGGGTTGTGGTGTAGTGGTGGGACTACTGTCTTAACCAGAGATCTCGGGTTCGAGTCCTGGGCATGGAGAAAATTCTATTGGGAGCGTCACCCCCAGAATGGGTCCTGCAGTGTGCGATCCAGATTAATCGGGGTTCCAATGAGGGTATCGGACACCGAACGAAAAATCAAAAAACAAGAAAAAAAATATTTGATCTATAGAGGAACAAATATATATTTCTTTCATACGGAAAAAAAAAAGGAAATGCTAATTTTATTGGAAAAAAGACAAGTCACCACTGAACTTGTTCGAGATTTACAAAAAGACACTTTAAATTTGCAGACGACCTATCACCCCATAAAAATTATGTAGATTCTCGTAAATAAATCATTTTGATCGAATATCAGCCTATGCGTGTAGGTACGCATATGACAGGCATGATACTTTAAACTTGACTGAAACAATCAATTATAAAATGCCACATGTAATTTCTTTATCACTTATGTTCAAACCCATCTTTCCTTCTTTCTAAAACACTATTTTTCATAAACCTTCATTTATATATTTGTTGTATTTTTTATTTTGTCCCTCTTTTTAAATTATCGTCAATGAAATCAGGCTTAAAAGGTAAGATGTCTTCATTAATGTTCTAATTTCTAAATAAAATCAGCCTTAAAAGCTTTAATTTCGTCTTAATTTTATTAAAAATTTTAAAATCAATTTATATTTTGTCATTAGGTTTTGAGAAAAATATTATTATCATGTCAAATGCAATATTGAATCGTATTTGAAGTGACGAGAATGATCCCATATTGTGTGTAAAAATATGATGCAAACATCCAGACTTACTTTCAATGAAAACATCATGGTCGAAGGATAACCCATCTAGAAGATTTTAGTCCTGTCCACGATATCGTGTATGTTCTATAGATAGTCTCTTATTTTTTTTATTTCTATTAAAGTAATTTATTTATAACTTATTTTAGGAGAAATCATGCAACTTTTTTAGATGAAGGGATCCAAAAAAAAATTATGATCCAAGTTAGTTATTTTGAGATTGACGAAAAGAACCAAGGAGTTAAAAGAATTATTAACATTTTAGAAAGTAAGGAGAAATGGGTGGTGAAGGAGAAAAAGAAGAGCAAATATTGTAATTGGAAGCTCATCGTCATAATTGTCATTGTATTTTTTCTATTTGTAAGCATTATCAAAAATTTGAAGGATGACAAATGCAGTTGTGTGCAATTGAAATTATCATAATTGTTCTCTGGTTTCTCTTATTCTTTACATCTTTAGTTTGGTTTTTGCTTTTGTTATTTTTACTTGGTATGAATTTAAAATAGTCTTTATGTCTTTTCTCTTATCGGAATATTAGTGGCTTAATAGGATGTAATTTTATTTGATTGGGTAATACTTATGCAACATGTTTGTATCAATTCGAATTAAGCTTATGCAACCTATTTCGTATCAATATATTGTGATAGTGATGATTATTTGTGAGCATTCAAAATCTATTATTCATACACAATCAATAAAGTAACAATACAACCACAATGAACAAAACGAGGACTTCATTCTAGCATAATCATTATTTTAATTTCAACTACAATCAAAGCTTGACTTTGTATTTTTTGGTACCTAACAAAACATAATTTAATACCTAAAGATACCTGACAAAATAAAGTTATCAAAATAATATTTGATTCTAACAAAATAACAAGATAAAAATCATATCAACAACAACACCAAAATATACAAAAAATAATTATTTGACACAATATCAGTAGCATCATAAAAACTGCTAAACACATCACATCATCAAGATGCCCTACTTTCATGGCACATAAATCTTCTTATTTAAATTGATTTTGCTTTGAATATCGACAACAACTGTAGATCTGATTTGAATAACTTTTTCAACTCACTCTCTTTTATGTTTGCTATTGGTAATGACTAACTTTTTCATCTATTTACATCCTTATCTTGGTGTGTAGCCAATATCACCAGTTGCTACATCAAACCTCTTTGTCACCTTTGTACCAGTGCATGATTCTTCTTCTTGGCAATCCATGTTGCATAGACAAATCACTGAAATTAAAAAGGCATAAATATGAATAATTCAAGCAAAATTAGATAAATTACTAACATTAAGAGCTATAAAATCATCATCATCTTGGTATATTTTAACCTCTATCATCCTTGATCTTTAAAAAAATTTATTTGCCCTCCTCTGATATTCTCATGCTCTTGTATTTTAGGAGTCATTTTCCTTTCAATGCCTTTTTCACTGTCAGAACTGACTTTCTTAAATCAGTCGTCTTTCTCTATCTGTGTCTTTATTCATATGACTTTGTTAAGGCATCCCATTCCCCTGCCCGTACTCCTGTTTATTGAGAGTCAAATGAGTATATGTGTGTTTTCTATAAATAATTACATAATTATTGCATAATTATCTTTGTGTGTAAAAGTTTCATCTAACAGATTTAAAATAGTTGAGACATTTGAAATATTTGAAACGCTTGAAACATTGTTCTTTCCTTTACTTCTTTCTTTATCACTTGTAATATTTGTGGTGGCCTGATTATTAACATATTAGTACATATTCTTAAAAAAAATTGATAATGACAAATAAAGAAATATACCTCTATTTGAGAAGATGTTCCAGCTAATTGACTTGGGTCACTGTTCCTTTCTCTACGTATTTCTCGATCAGTAGAAGTTTCAGGTTGTGTTTTAAAATATTAGTCCTTGTACTTAACAAAATGTACATTAGATAATGATATAAAAACTGTATGTGCCTGAAAAGATGTTTCAACTGATTGACTTGGACTAGTTTGATCACTTGTAGGACATACTCTTTTATTGTATTCTTGTGTATCATATTTGCTGTAAGTCATAATAGCACCATATTTGCTAAGTTTTTTAATTTTCCTACTTTTATTAATCTTCTTTCTTCTAACTTTACTGGTCTTTCAGTGAGCTTTTTGCTCTTTTGTGGCTTCACAATTAGATTATTTGAAGTTGGCTATATTTTCTTGTTGTTCATTAGCTGAATAAAATGAACATATGTGTGAGGTAGGTATCCTTGTAATAACAGATGTCAAAAAAATTAGTGGAATCATATTTCTTGTGGTGAAGGGAAACAACACCAGGTGGACGAAAAATGGCCCTAAGCTGTCAAACTCTGAAACTACAACTAATACTAGTGATATCCACCGTATGTTTAAAACCCCTGTGTTCAATCTCAAAACTCCTTTTTTTCGTTTCAAGAAAAATTACACTGCACTGACTTGTCAATATTTTCTTGGATAATCTTTAGAATTGTGAAAAAAATATAAGTAATTCAAGTATTTGAAAACTGTCTCAATTCACCAATTCTTTTCATCATTTTTATTCTAATCTCCTTAAGCATTATAATGAGTGTTTTGAACCTTGCAGGCAGTATTCATGCATTAAAACTCTCCACTATATTATTGTCCACGACATCACATTTTCTATGATCTTTAAAGTATTTTTTGCACCATGACTTCGAATTGTACTATAAAAGATCATCCAAACAATCCCTTCCCAACAACTTCATTTTTTTTTATATTCTTCTTCAATTCTGCTTTAAATGTGGATTTTGTAATTCTCCAAAACAATCTTCTTTCTATTCTTTTTCAGATTTTGCACAAATTAGTAAGAACATATTTTGAGACTTCCTATGTTCAGTCAGTGACAATAGACCTTTCACATCAATTTTCAGTACCTAACAAAGCAAAATAACATATTAATTGCAGAACTAAAGAAAAAAATAGTAAACACTTATGGAAAATAGAGTCATCCTTTTTACATGTCAATAAATATGCTTAATTGATGACCTTCTCCAAGCTCAAGTTCATTCCTTAGTAGCTCAAAAAATTATCCCTATGTAAACTGATTCTCAACCTTAATAATTGTCCTGATAATAAGCAGTATTTAATCTTTTCCATCTCTGCAAATAGCTACCAACAACTGACCTTTGTATGCATATTTGAGGAAATACCCATTCAAATCAATCAATCTGCTAGCACCTCTAAATTCTTTAAAACATGTAATCACATATAAAATTCTTCAAAAATTAACTGTCCAGTCTCATCAGCTTCTCCAACTTCAACAACTTAAATGCTACCTAGATTAGTCCTCAAGATCTCATTTCTGTAATCAAAACTTCTACAATACTCTACAATATGATCACTCATATTCTCTTGTAGCACTCTAGACCTAAATTTTCTCACAGTTGTCTTACCAACATTGATATCCAACTTCTTTCTAATAATCTTCTGTAACTGAACAATCCTGATGTTTGGTTGCTGACTTATTCTATCTTTGTACTTACTTGTCAGAAATCTTAAGTTGCAAAGATAGTTAAAATTGATGCTAAATAAATGTGAATAGAATTGTATCTTTTAATAATAAAATTTCTACTAGTTTTATCCTTACTAGCACACAACAATTAAAGACAAGTCTCTTTGCAATACCTCACTCTAATTTTATCAGGTTCATTCACATACTTTTTAATTCAAATCTTTTCTTAAATTTCATATCTGGTCACTCCTAGGCTAAATTCCTTACACTTGAAAAAAACAATTCTAATTTTCAAATAATTTTTTCACAAGTTTCATAAAAAATAACTTTATTTTCTTCCTTTCTTCTAATAGATTTATGCACTACTTGATAAACCTCTTCACCATCTCCTCAACTTACTTCATCATCTAATTCAAAGCTAGAAGTTTCATCACTTAGATAATAAGGTTCATCACCTCCTAGCTTACCAACTAGGCTATCCCTAATTCCAACATTTGTCTCATCATATCTTATGTCAGACCTTTTTCACCTACATTGATCTATTCATCTGTTGTACCTTTACTTTTTTTTGTGACCTATTGAAATATCTTTCCTTTTCTCTTTTATCAATATATTATTGATGGACATCATTGTCAACATAACTTGCTTCACTAGTATTCCGTACAGACTCTAAATCATCCTCTAAATCATCATTATTTGGATCCTCATTTATTGCAGGATTAAGAGGGTTAGAAGGTATAGTAGAAGGAGAAGGCTCATTTGGAAAGTCAAAAGTTTCAGAAGGATGGTTTGAAGGAAAATTAGAAAAATAAGGTTGAATATTGGGGTAAGAAGCACCACCCTTATTAATAGGGTTCAAAGATTCTTCACCTACCCTACTGTCACTCACATTGAGGACAAACTCCAACTCACGTGGGGTCTGACAAGATTTATTGACTCCATGAGAAACATATACCTCAAGTTTGTTCCTATTTTTCAACCTGCTGACAAGGTCTCAAATAACCTTATCACATTTAATTTCTACAAAAAAATTATTTTAGTTAATAAAAGAAAGTCACACTCTGTTGTATCTTCTAGATCTTTTATGTACTCTTTTAACTTAAAAAAGGACATCATATCAACATCTCTATCTAAGAATTCAGTCACAATCCCAACAATATAATTAGGTAGAGGATCAAATACACTTTGATTCCACTAATACCATCTTAAAGTTATTAGAATAAAAGATATAGAATTTTTTTAAAAAAAGTAGCATTTCAATCACGCAAACACATTGAAATCAGTAAACAAAATTCTAAATCTCAATAATCGAATAAAATTTTAAAAGTACTATTTTCAGATATTTTCACAAAAAAAATACAGGTGTGCTCCCCTATCCCCCCACCCCCACCCCACTCTTTCCCAAAGAAAATATAGTAGCAATAGATATCTCAAAAAACCACTATAACATCCTAATAGCAACAACAACATATGTATACATATAGACAAGACAACATACACTATAAAATTCTGACAATAGCAAATATCAAATACATAGTATAAAATAACTCAATAAGTTCATACTAACACGATATCATCAAAATAATTTTTATTAATATGTTTTAAAAAAAACACAAATGCGAAAAATCATCAAAAGTAAGAGAAGTGTGAAACTACTTAAATGCGAAAAATTCTTACTTGTAAGATTTTAACATTTTATTTAATAGCCATTTCTTCAAAGAAATCTATATATATATATATATAAAGGAGAAGCATAGAGGAGGTGATGTGGCACCCCTCTATGATCTCCATTGGTATTTATCTTTTTTTGACATTTTTTCCTTCATTCTTTTCTTTTATCAATTTGTTTGATAAATAAAAAGATATTCATTATATCTAATTACATTTCATGAGTTACAAAAAAATTTCATCCATTTGCATTCTCTATTAAATATTCTCTTTAAGTAACATGTCTTTTCAACTTTCTTTATCAAATTTTTATGACTTGAACAACCTCTATATATGTACAGTGATTTATTTAGAGGACAAATATTAAATTTTGTAGTCATGGTTGGACGCAAAAGAAGAAAATTGAGGTTGTAAGATTTTAGTATATGTATTTTCGGGCATTAGACATCTTTCTTTTTCTGTTTTTTGAGCTTAAATTGATTTGAAATTATTTGAGTTGTACTTGATATTTTAGATTTATAATCATTTGCTAATCTTAACAATTTGTTTTGTCTTTTCATATATTTGTGATGGTATGATCATTTCTTTTCATGTATTAACAAGTACAGTGATTTATTCGGAGACGCAAAAGAAGAAAATTGAGGTTGTAAGTTTTTAGTATGTATGTTTTTGGGCATTAGGCATCCTTCTTTTTCAGTTTCTTGAGCTTAAATTGGTTTAAAATTATTTGAGTTGTATTTGATATTTTAGATTTACAATTATTTGTTAATCTTAACAATTTTTTTTGTGTCTTTTCTTATATTTGTGGTGGTATGATCATTTCTTTATTTTTCATGTATTAACAACTATACATACTTTAATGTATAACATAGGAACAACTGGTAAGAAGTTGTCATTCTTATTATTGAGTACAAATACTGTTAGCTTTATGCCATGAAAAATATTGATGTGTAATACTCTTGTTAGGCCTAATGCAATATATCATGTGGCTCCAACGATAAAATAAATTAATGACAACAGATAGATTGAGCAAGTGGGGGTGCAAGTAGAGAAAGGATATGTCTTATGCAAAACACGGGATAAAGACAAAAACTACCTGTCTACTCATTGTAATTTTGCCAGAATGCTATGAAATACACTACTATATGATTGCAACTTTTAACTACACAGGCTTAGCCTACTCTTATGGGAACAAATCCTAACATTAAAGATGATCAACAACACTAAAGGAAGGTCAAAGCAAGCCAAAATCTTTAAAATATTTTATGCTCTATATACATATGTCATCCCCCTTTCCTAAGCCTCCAGCAATATAGATTTTCTTAGTATTTGTTTGATAATAGCATAGGAGTTATTAGAAATCGAGAGGTCTGAAGGTGTTTTGCTTTATGCTTTACATTATATTTGTATTGAAATTTATCATGAGTTGCAATAGACAAAATCCTAGAAGGACCAATTTAATTATTGAACCTCAATTTGGTGTAAAGAATTATAGAATTTCACTTTCTCGGATAGTGAATATTTTTCACCTTTAGTTTTTGTAAACACCTAATTTTGACCCCAAACCTAATGTTTTTATATCATTTCAATGTTCTATTAATTTTTTTTTAGGGCATTTTAAATTTATCTTACTTTTTGAAGTTTGTTAAAAAATTTGAAAATTACAAAAAATAGAGTCACATTTTAAATAAATTTTTATTTTATTATTTATTTATTTTTAAAAAAAAATTCTAAATTATATTTGTTTCTTCTTTCAATTTTTAATAAAGAATGGTGTGATATTAATTTTTCTTAATCATAGTCCCAAGACTAGTTATTAGCTTATGTCATATTTTATTAGTTTTTAATTATTTTCATTAATAATAATAAT